>NC_080168.1:117874866-118175623 GCF_950295315.1 Erinaceus europaeus | reverse complement strand
GTTTGTAAAAAAAAAAAAAAATGACTTAATAGCATGTTCACAAAGCAACTACACAGAGTTGATGTCCCAGAGCTCAATTTCTTGGCCACAACACATGAATCTATAATTTCTTTATTGACTGACAGCTCATGGATGATTAACATTTCTATAGCAATCGAGTAAAGAGATATTTATAAGTTTGAAATACAATGGAGTTCCAAATATAGATGGTGGTACAAACTAAGTAAAGGCATCTCTTAATCTGCTTAGTTATTTTTGATGAAATATTTGATAAAGAATAGGAAACAAAAGAAAGGAAAAAAAAAAAACAAAGTCACTGGGTCTTATTAGATCACAGCATACTAGAATGTCACTGAACATAACTTTGAGAAAAACTTTCCATCTTGGAAAAGAAATAGAGCCTACAGAGCATGAAACAGAAATTTTGCACATTGTGTTCAGTAAGGTTCCATAAAACATTAATCACTCAGAGGCAAGAATTTAATAAAACTGACCAATCATTTTTGAAAAAAAAATTTATTAATGATAAGGTTGGGCTTTGAAAAAATTCTAACCATAATTTTAAGGGAGCTTAACAGAGAGGAAAATGCTATAGTATTTTTGAACTAGCAGAAAAGCCAACATTAGCATCTAACTTTTATAAATGATAAAAGTAACATATAGCTTATGAAATGTTATAAATTCATAGACACTAAAATATACACTTCATTTTAATTTAAGCTATGTTTTTATAACTCTAATATATAGAATATGTCTTATATTTTAAAAGACCACATTCATTACTTATTTTATATTACATCATATACCAATTTATCTTTGAAATATCTGATTATAATAGTATGAACAAGCAAAGCTTACATATGAATTTTTAAAATATCAGTGTCACTAAGATGTAGTAGTTATGTTATCTAATGTGTATGCTATTACAATTTATTATTGATAGCAAAAAGTCTTTAATACATGTATAGTGAAAATTTTAAACAAAAAATAAACTAGACAGGCAAAGTTCATTACACTATTTGTAGAATTAACTTTCTGGAGGACAACCCATGTGAACACAGCAACAGTTGCAGCACTATACAGAAAGGATTCGAAAAGTCCATTAGGAAATAGAATTCTGGAGTCTGCATAAAAATATAAATTAAAACTAGTACTCTTAAACTTTATATACAGTTGGTAATGTGCCAGATATCCACAAAGCTCTTGAAAATAAACCACTTTTTTCATGTAGTTTGCATGTTGACTCTTGCAGGATTACTTTGAAGTTTTCACCTTCTTTTTGCCACTTCCCCATCCACCACTGAGTTGAACAGGATTGTCACGAAATGATATACGTTCTTTCTTAGAAGGTCTTGTGTTTGATATCATTGGTGCAAGTATTCCCTTAACTGAAAAACCTAGACAGTGATATTAAATGTATATTTTCACTTAACTTGATCCAAAAAATATTTTAAAGTACAAAATCTGTTTGTCAGCAACTTGTATTTTAGAACTCTGTGATTTTCAAGTTTTTTTTTTTCAAAAAGTGTGTTTACTGAGTTTCATTTCTGTTTGCAGTATAAATTACATTTAGGTTAAATAAAAGGAACCAACAGAAATTTTAAATAGAGTAGTTCCTATCTACAATCCACATGCCTCTGATCTTTTAAGACTATGAGATGTTTCTTAGTCTTTAGACATTCACATTTGTTTATTTCAAAAGTTATATGTTAAAATTAATGTTTAAAGTTGAATTAAAATTGAATTAAATCTCTTCATAAAAAGGAAATCTTGGTAAAAAGAAAAACATATCAGATCTAGAAAGTAAAGAGATGGGTTCTGGTCTGGTTGCAAAATATACAGTTTTGTAATTCTCTAAGCCTTCATCTTATTTACATTACTGGGATTTTGTGTGGTGTGCCTTTCTGACCATACAGCATTGTGGCTAAGATCAGTAAATTGGGTCATGGGGTAGAGGTCAGGGTTTGCACATGTCCTGAGTTCGATTTCTGCCACCCTTGGCATGTGCTAGAGAGAAGCTGTACTCCAGTCTTTCTCCCTCTCAAAAATAACCAGATAAACCTTAAAAAAAAAAAAGTCTGTGAGAGTGCTTTGTAAACAGGTGCTATGAAAGGGAAGAAATTATAACTTTTATGCAGCAGGATAGAAGTTATCCAGAGAGAAGTAAGAAAAATTGTCAAGAGGCTAAAACAAATAGAAAGACTGGAAGAGTAGATTATAAATGATTGACTCCGCATGGCCCCAAGATACTGTGGCAAACAATACTGTTAAAGAATTATGATCATCTGCTTTAAATTGCCTGAGGATTAAGCAAAGGTATCTGAGGAAAGGGTCTGCAAAGTAACAGAGCAAGAAGCATTCCAGAACTCCCTAGGTATTGGCTGGACGCAAACCACGTGACTCTCCATTGTGATACTTTTGTGCTCAAATGTTTCTCGATGGTAGACATATATTTTCTCAAGATCAACACTCTTCTAATTAAAATTAGAATATACTCTAATCACACACATGTGAAGAAGCATTAAGGAATTTGTGGGGATGGGTCTATAGCTTTACATTTGGTACAGCACGATGGTGAATGTTGATTATACAAGTCCATTTTATATTTAAATTAAAAAAAACCACTCATTTTGGTTTTTATTGTTAAAAATGAATCAAATAGAAATTCAAAGGAATGCTGAGTACAGACAGACCTATGGCACAAGTTTATAATGGCATTAGAACATACAGAGTTGAAGAGTTTAGACTTTCATATGTGAATACGACCTCAGCAGGAGAAAGCAACAAATGTGGTTTCTGATGCCAAGTGCAGTTGGTTTCCATGTGCCAACCAGATTTATCCTCTTTTAAGCTACTTCCTACAAGGCAGTCAGCAGTCCCTCGATAAATGGAAAGACCTCTTTCAGTCATCTGGAATATGACTCATGCATAAAATCTAAACTTTCCTAGTGATAAAATAGTGGAATAAAAAGGCAAGGTAAGAACATGATAGTTTATCCATTTTCTATTAATTAGTCACATACTAGAAATATATATCCAAATACCAAGGCTGAAATGTCTGCCTTGTTATTACAAAACAGAAAAGCAAAACCAAACCAGTAACAGAAGCAGCAAACCCTCACCTTGAACAATGATTTTTTAAAAAATTAAATGAATAAACTGTCTCCTGTCTAGGAAGAATGAATTTATCAAAACACTTTAAGGAGAATGCTGAGCTTGGGAGGGAAGTAGAAGATCAGAAGGATAAAGAGAGCTACTGGGGCACATTTAAAATAAAAATATTCTGTATTACAGAAAAAAACAGATTAATAAGTGGATTTCTAGAAGTGCTTAAAACACATTTTGCTCCGATGATAAAAGCTAAATCAAGTTCCTTTCAAGTCTTATTTAAGGTAGTAAGTAGAAATATATATTTTAAGATAAAATTGAATAGCATGTTATTTAATATTTTGATGAAAATCTCATTATGGTATAAAATGCAAAATTTAATGCCTTTATTTTTAAGTACTTTAAAATGAAAGATTAGATTTAATATGTAAGAAGGGTGGAACTTTTTTTATTTGTGATTTAATACTGATTTACAAAATTACAAGATAACAGGGTAGAAATTTCTATACCGAGGATCAAAATATTTATAAGATCATATGCTTCTAAAATAATTTAAAAATGAAATGTTGACTTGCATTAAAACACAGCTTTTCTCTAGGCCAAATCCTCCTCAGCAAGATTTCTGTGTTCTAAAGGATCTTTCTATTAACTACAGTTATACTGTATGGTATCATTTCCCCAAATATTGTGTTATTGTCTTTGTTCTGTTGAACTTGTTGATAAATCAAGTAATTTTGCACTTGACCACAATGCAGTCATATTGAAAGGGCAGTTTGTAATTTTCTTATTTAGTGTAAAACCTGCAGCAAATAATAATAATTAGAATTTAAGATATTTGTGACAGTATAACAGAACTTCATAGTAATTCTGAATTTTTCAGTGGAATGAAACTGTAGAAATTAGTCTTAAATTACATAAACATATATGTGTATATAGCTTAAAAACAGTATTTTAGATATGATAAAAAGCTAGCATTTTACCATTCTATTATGTGAAAGTAAAATGGTTTGAGCAGTAGTCGATTTAGCTTGTTCTCTTATTGCAGTTAGTGAGTTTTTTTGTTTTCTTAAATTTATTGAACCACGATCTATGCAGAAAATGAAGAGTAAATCAACATATTTGTGAAGAAACTTCATATTGACATTCACTGCAAAGCTATTATTTTGCCTTGTGATTACTCTAAAAATGAAAAAAGAAAATAAAGAAGCAATTTAATACAGTCAATATATAATCAGTTGAAAATTACTACTCACATGAAAGTACAATTGTGAGAGAATCTTGCCTCAGAAATTAATATTAGAGCTAGACTTACTGATGGGGCTCATGAAATAAAAAAAAGATATGACTGATGGAACTTTGGAAAGCTTTTTCTCCTTATTCCTACATGATTGTTTTAGAGTTTATGTTTCTTCAACCAGTCTGTTGTATTTTTTTCAAGTGATCCTACAAATCCACCAATAAGTTTCTTACGAATATGCTAAAACTGTATATAGATAAGTATATAAGTATGCACTATCGTCTCATAAGTCACTTCTTTGCTACATAATCTGTGTTCTGCTAAAGATTTGTTCTGGTCTTTTAAACATTTCTTTTTGTTAAATCCCTGGTCCTTTAACAAATGTCAAGGTCTATATATGCTATGCTTACATAAGTAATTTAATATGCAAAATGCTTTGAATGACTCTCTTGGTATGTATAAAAATAACTTTGTTAAGCAGGTCAAAATAGAAATTTCATGATGTGTAGTAATACGTCATTGGATTACCATCGATACACCCAATACTGTGTGTATGAACACAGAAATCATTTCAAAGTTCTTCCCATATTGGAGTGCTTAACAGCAGATACAGCGTAAGTAAAGCATGGAGAAAAAAGTTCAACATTTTAATGAAAGTGACCAGAACAAATTCTTAGCAGCAAAGCGTTTGAATGAGTTAACTGGCCAAGTCAGAGGTTGAAGTAGCTATTGCAGTATTGAAACATTTGCTTTTTAAGGCCATTGCTATCTCCAGCCTTAAGTTATACTGATCATTACTGTTATCCACTACAATTTAAGGCAGCTAATTTAAAGTCTTACACTAAGAATGAAAATAGAAGTTAGCATACATATTTGCATCATATTCAGATTTTTCTAATGTAAGAGTGATTTTTGCATGTTTTTTGACAGTTTTCAAGATTTTCCAAGGAGTCAGTTTTGTCTATATCATAAAAATATAACAAAAATTTAAAAGATTCCAACTGGATAATGGCCTTTGTAATTATTGTTTAATACCCAATAGCAATTAAACATGTACATTTTAAAGAATCACATTTGGCATATTTTTAAAAAATCACAATAATGGCCATAATAGTATCTGGTGGTGTTGCTTAAACTTTGATGAATATAGTTTTTTAAATCAGCAAGTGAAATAAAATTCACTTTTTATTACATTTATTTAAATAAATATATATACAATTCCTACCTGAGTATGTATGGCAATACATATCATATGAGGCGGAATTTTATTTTGATAAGTATTGCATAGATTTTTACTTTCTCATTTTGCTTATTTCCTGATCTCTTGTAATGCCTATCATTCATGTTTCATGTAGAAATATTGAGACTACTTATAATTTGCATTTTTTCTCAGATTTTATCATTTTAATACAGTATGCTTTCTTCTTAAAAAAAAAAATAGTGTGGTTGTATCTGTATCAGACCGACAAGAATACAGTGCTAAACACACTGTCTTGCTCTGTAAACTCTGTGGTTTCCATGTTGATATTTTTTAGTTTTTATCATTTTTTTCTAGAGGCTTTTTTATCAATATAATTTTAGCTAAAAAATATAAGTAGATTTTCTTACTTTTCCTTAGAAGTAGGTTGGCCACAAAACCCTAAGGTGAACCAAAACTCTTCCTCTTCCTAGTGTTATCTATCTGACAGAACTCTGAGGACTGCAGCTTTCTGACTTCTCACCAAAGCTGTAGATACAGTTTGAATATCAAAACTTCAAAGTTAATTGTTAAAATGTAACTCAGTATTAGTTTAGCATAAAATTAAGAAATCTATAATGTATCTATGCATCTGTTTTCTGCTGCACAGCACGGGGTCTAAAAAAATCAGGCCCTGTGTCTTGTTCTTATCATCTTGAGAAATGTCTGTTGCCAGTAAGTATTCCTACAGGACTGTCTTCACTTCACTATACATGCAACCAACTGTTCATTAAGTGTTAGAATTAAAGAATAATGGTATAAGTAATGCCAATAATTGAGCATTTCTTTTAACTCCGATTGATAGTTTCTTTGAAACAATCCATTCTTAACCACAATATTTTTAACTTCTGACCAGTATTCTTGCCACACCCCTTATTTCCCCATGTTAATTAAGTTCATCCAAGTAATCTTTTAGTAAAAGTATGAATTTTAAGTAAATCCGAAAATGTGTATCCCTTAAGCAGTTGTCCCTTGGAATTTAAAAATTTAAAACCAAAGTTAGATTTTCAAGATTGCTTGTAGTCTCTGAAATATTTAATTACCTTCTTTTTGTCTTTTATTTACAATGTGTAACTACATTTAGCATATATTTCTTTACTGCTTGTAACTGGCAATGTTCTATTCTGCTTTCAGTGGAACTTCCATGCTGACCTTCTATGAGCCAAAAAGTACTCGTAATTGTCATCCTGTAGTTGCTTTCCATTTAACTCTATTCTTATAATTCCATCTTTACAGTCCTCATATGGAACTTGTATAAAACAAATACTTATTTCTACATTCCCAGATAGTGAAGATTTGTGGATAGGTTTCCCAAAATTTTTCATGGAAACTTTCATTACCCCCTTTCATGCTTATTAGTTCTTAGCAGGGAGACATTTGGCAATAATAAACATGACTAGCCTGAGGATTTATTATATTATTGCACTTCAGTTTCATTCATTTGACAAATGCTTTTCACATTTGCCCATACCCATTTATTTTCGCACCATATTAGCTAGTGTAAGAAACTGCTTTGAAAGCAACAGCAATAACAACCAAAAAGTAACAGTAGAACAGTTTAAGAATGAAAATGAAGGAAATGAACAAGGAGTAAAATAACAGTTAGAAGCATGAATCTTTAATCTGCTATCAATAGAGTATACATGGATCCTGTCTTCAAAAATGATAAACAAAATGTGTGTAGCTATTTTCTTATTTTCTTTAAAAAAATCAAAGAATAAGTGATGCTGACAAATGTACAACTAGTTCTCTCAAACAAGTACAGATGAATTTTGTCTTCTGGATAATGTCACTGTTGGTGAAACTAACTACTGTTTTAGATCTGTAAACATTATTCTGTGGTCACTAATAACTGTTATATTTAACTGTGCCTTGAATCGCTGTTGACTGTTTTATTAAAGTCTCTCAGATCTTGGAAACAGGCAGCATCAAGCTGTTAGCGATTTACTGTGTGCCTGTTCTGTGTTAAACTATCAATATAAATATATATTACATGATTCCACTTAGGTATAAACATGTTCTTGGTATAATAATAATTAATTCTGACGGTCCAGTTTTGCTTTTGGGGATATTTTACAGTTTGTTAGTGCTAATGAGTTTGTTTAGTTGTCAAATCTCAGAGGAAAATATCAAAAACCTCACAGATATGTATGCTAAAATAATTGCCTTAGAATATCAGATCAAGAAAAATCAGAATTTATCACTTCAAACAATAATAAAGCTTTAAAATGTAAAATTTCACATTAGATGCCAACTCTTGGTGAACAAAAACAGTAATTCTAGGAAATCTTGCTCTAGTTTCTTTAAACACTTCAGATTTTTTTTTTTTTTAATGTGAAGAGGAAGGGTTGTGTCACACTCACAAGAATACACTCTTTGCCATGTGTGAAGACCCAGGTTCAAGCACCTTCAGTGGGGGAATCTACACGATCGTTGAAGCAAGGCTGCAGGTGTCTCTCCTTCTATTTCACTCTCCCTCTCTATACCTTTGTCCCTCACCCCCTACCAAAAAAAAAAAAAAGTGGACAATAAAGTCAGATTTTATTGTGCATAAAACAAAACTATTTAACCCCGCTACTGCTTACAAAATTTTATCTTTGCATTATTTTATTTGTGGAAAAGTATAATGTCTATAGTAGAACTAAAGTTTGAACCTTCTTAGTGAGAAATCTGGTAATTAAGTTTTCTCCTACAACATTTTGCAAAAATGGCATAAATGGTGTCAATCAAGGCATTGTATTACTAGATAATTTAAGTAGAACATAATCATTTACAAGTATGCCTATCTACTAAGAGTACTAACTTAACAGTTTATTATATACTTAGCACTACCAAATACTGTTTGAAGAGAGTGACATTACTTTTTACCATGAAATCTACCAGGAGTATCATGTTAATGTCCATATTTCTCCCCATCCACTTTTTTTTAGTTCTTATAAATGCAAATTTAACACCCCTGAAATATATTATACAAAGGAGTAGCAGGAATTTAAGAGCCCATGATGTCTCAGATCTAGTAAATGATATTTACATCCTCTTTCAACCTAATTAAATCTCTCCAGAATACACATCACTCTCTGCAAAGATGAGGAATCAGAGACAATGCAGTGGCACACTTGATAGTTGGTATCTTGTTTCATACTCATGACAAAGCAAGCCTCTAGTATAATTATATCATAAAGAAAACCATTAATGCTGTCAATGTGAGATGTCTATCTGTTTTTATATGTCTTGGAATAGAAAAAAACCTGTTCATTTACTAGAGATAGGCCTATGAAATAAAAAGTAAATCAGTGAAAAATAGTGTAGGTTCAATTTCCATAAGAACATTTGTGAAGAAACACAAATGAGAGAAATTTATATCCATATCTACCTATAGCTAAATATGATTTCATAATCCCTAACACAATTTAAAAAACATGTATCTATTTTAAATATTTTATTTATTGGACAGAGACAGAGGGAAATCAAGTGGGAATGGGGGAAGATAGAGGAGAGTTAGAAGGCAACTTCAGCCCTGCTTCACTACTTGTGAAGCTTTCTCCCTGGAGGTAGGGACCAGGGGCTTGAACCGGAATCCTTGCACACTGTAATATGTGCACTTAGCAAGTCTGCCACCATTCAGCCGTAAGTTTCTTCTCCTTTACTTTTATAATTATCTTCCAGCTTACCCTTTAAGGTCTTTGTATATTAGGTGTTACAGGATTTCTAAACTTATTCAAAGAGCACTCTAATATTTGGGTAGGGGAGATAACTCAATTTGAGAACCAGTTTGCATGCCTGCCCAAATATTAAGAGTACTCTCGGAACAACTTTAGAAATTCTGGCCATTACCTTCAAAAAAAATTTAAAGGAATGATCCCATACTTGAATGAGTTTGGCTATATTACATGAACACATGCTTTAGTAAAATAACATTAATGAGTCATGTTACTTTTGAATCTTGAAAAAAAAATGCATGGAATATAAAGAATAGATTTTTTTAAATATTTCATTTTTATTTATTTATTCCCTTTGTTGCCCTTGTTGTTGTTTTTTATTGTTGTAGTTATTATTGTTGTTGTCGTTGTTGGATAGGACAGAGAGAAATGGAGAGCAGAGGGGAAGACAGAGAGAAGGAGAGAAAGATAGACACCTGCAGACCTGCTTCACCGCCTGTGAAGTGACTCCCCTGCAGGTGGGGAGCCGGGGCTCAAACCGGGATCCTTATGCCGGTCCTTGTGCTTTGCGCCACCTGCGCTTAACCCACTGCACTACCGCCCGACTCCCAAGAATAGATTTTTTTTTAAAGATAATATTGAAGGGTATATCATGAAATAGCTGAGAGGGTAAAAAGTGTATGACTTCCCAAGTGTGATGCCTCGGGTTCAATTCCCAGCACCACATAGGAGCACCATGGACAACATCAAGACAGCTCTGTGCATGGCAGTGGGTGCTTTTGTGTCTGTCTCCTGCCATTGGGTGACTCAATAACAACAATAGTAATAACCACAACAACGATTTAAAAAAAACAAAACACAAGGGCAACAAAAAGGAAAAAAAAAAAAAGGCCTCTAGGAGCAGTAGATTCATGGTGCAGGCACCAAGCCTCAGCAATAACCCTGGAGGCAAATAAATAAATAAATAATATAATATATATTATATAACTCTATAACTCTCTTTCTCTTTCTCTCTCTCTCTCTCTCTATATATATATATATATATATATATATATATCCATCTGGAATTTTGAAAAGAGACATTTCAAAAGCGATACCAAGGCTGGTAGAGGGTAGCAGAAGTTTGAGAGAGGCGCCAAGATGACAAATTGGGGAAGTAATCAGTAATCACTACACTGACCTTGGCTATTATACTTATTTATCTTCAACTTCACTACCACTTGATGAAGGGAATGCTGATTTACAAAACTGTGTCGTTGCAGGGTACGATTCTACAAAATAGGTGTCTGTATAGCTCACTCTCCACCAAATTATCATCTTTTCCCACTATAGGGGCTTAGGCCCTCAACCTCCCCTTAGGGCTCTCCTTTCCCCATTCTGAACCCCCAGATTTGCTGTAATAACTCTACAGTGTATGAACTCTGAATTGTCATTTAGTTGTTTCATAGATGCCAGTGATGGTATTGATTACTATACTTATATTTTTCTGACGTTGTACAGGTGATAGTCAGCGAATATAATTACTAGTGTAAAAAAATAGGAGGTAAAGTTCAGTTAGTATTAGTGTGTACATGTGTCTATTTACAATAGCTATATTATTGGTTTGACATTTTATGTAAAATTATAAATTTATGATCCAAGTAAAATACATGGTAAAATGAAAATGCCACATAATTATGGCTTTTCCTTAGCAAAGAGACTTCATAATGGAAAATGTTATTACTCTGGTTGACAGGGGACAATAAAATATTACAGCTACAGATTTTGTGTGTGTGTTTTAAAAGACTCCCTAAATTATTTTAAGCACTAGGAACTAGTCTGTTACCAGAATTAAATTCCTCTAAAAGACACTAGGCACCTCTACTTTGGAGAGTACTATATGGTCCTCAGGTCACTTTCGGGGATGTTCTTAGTATAGTTATTTACTAAGCTTACTGAATTATCTGTGATTTACTAAACTTTAGATAAACCTTAAAGGAATATATGATAGAGTGAGCCATTTAAATTTAGAGGAGTCCCTTATTTCTTTGTGTATGTGTATGCGGTGGTGGGTGGTGGGAGTCCTGATGTTTATTTGCTTTTTCTTTTGCTTTGTGAAACAATCCTATTTATCATGAGAGACAAAGAGCACCTGAACAGTTCTAACTCCCAGCATAAATTGAACCTGTGGTTTCTAAGGCAGGCAAATTATTACTCGAATAGGCTAAGCTACCTCTCCAATAGGTAGAGTCTCTTTAAAGAATACATAATTTGGGGGCCAGGCGGTGATGCACCTGGTTGAATGCACATGCTACAGTGTGCAAGGACTAGGATCAAGCGCCCAGTCCCCACCTGCAGGAAGGAAACTTCACAGCTGGTGAAGCAGTGCTACAGGTGTTTCTCTGTCTGTCTCCCTCTCTGTCTCCCCCCTGCCTCTCAATTTCTGGCTGTCTCTATCAAGTAAATAACGATAATTTAAAAAAATACCTAATTTTTGTCATCCAGTTAAGATTCATAGAGATAGAGAGCTCTGACTACAGATGTGAGTCATCTCACATTAATGACATTAGTATATTTTCACTCAGGTTTTCGGAGAGAGAGAGAGAGAGAGAGAAAGAGAAAGCATTAATTCACAGGAGGCATATTTCAGAAATGCAAAGACAGGCACTTTTTACTCTTTTAAAATAAATATGTAGCCATCATTTTTTTGATAGTAGATGAAATAGAGAAAAGAAGAGACACTTGCAGTACAGCTCCACCATTCATGAAGCTTCACACCTGCAAGTAGGAACTGGGATCTTGAAGCTGGGTCCTCAAACATAGCATAGATGAGCATATCTACCAGGTGAGCCACTATATTATGCTATACTATGTATGCCCAGGTCCATCATTTTCTTCAAAATGTATGTTTCTTCATGAGAAACTATAGACCTGGCCCTTTAAATAATATTTTCCGGGATTTGGGCGGTAGCACAGCGGGTTAAGCACACGTGGCGCAAAGCGCAAGGACCACCAAAAGGATCCTGGTTCGAGCCCTTGGCTCCCCACCTGCAGGGGAGTCGCTTCACAGGCAGTGAAGCAGGTCTGCAGGTGTCTATCTTTCTCTCCCCCCCCCCCCCCGCCCCCGTCTTACCCTCCTCTCTACATTTCTCTCTGTCCTATACAATGAGGACAACATCAATAACAACTACAGCAACAATGAAAAAGAACAAGGGCAACAAAAGGGAAAATAAATTAATTAATTTAAAAACATAATATTTTCATGTCAACCAGGGAGGTATATCAGTGGTAGTCCTCATACCTGAGGGCCTGGATTCCATGATTCCATTTCTGGTACTTCATAATGATGGAGTGGTAATGTGGTTAGTCTCTCTCTCTCTCTCCTCACTCCTCTCTCTCTCTCTCCACCACCACCATCACCACAACAACAAAAATCCCAGTTTTCTATGAAAAAATATTCTCTGATGCTAGGTTCTGATGAACTCTGTTGAACGTACTGCCATATACAAGCACCCAAATCCAAGCCCCTCTTCTGCAGCTGTAGAGGGGAAGCTTCATAAGTGATAATGCAGTGCTGCAGGACTCTCTCTCTGCTTCCTCCTCTGTGTTTCCCCTCCCCCTCAATTTATCATAGTTTCTATCCAATAAAATAAAATAGGGGGTCGGGCGGTGGCGCAGTGGGTTAAGCGCATGTGGCGCAAAGCGTAGGGACCGGCGTAAGGATCCCGGTTTGAGCCCCGGCTCCCCACCTGCAGGGGAGTCGCTTCACAGGTGGTGAAGCAGGTCTGCAGGTGTCTTTCTCTCCCCCTCTCTGTCTTCCCCTCCTCTCTCCATTTCTCTCTGTCCTATCCAACAACGAATTGCATCAACAAGGGCAATAATAATAATAACCACAACGAAGCTACAACAAGGGCAACAAAAGGGGGGAAAAATGGCCTCCAGGAGCGGTGGATAACCCTGGAGGAGGAAAAAATAAAAAATTTTTATTTTTCAAATAAAAATAAAAAATAAAATAAAATATATTCTCCATGAGAATAACAGATTTTTAAAAGCAAGCCCACAGATAAGTCCTCTAAGTTAAAAACATGACATTTCCATTAAAGTGGACAGCTACCTAACATCTTATTATTATATTTATTTTTTTATGTTATTTTCCTTTTTGTTGCCCTTGTTGTTTTTTATTATTGTTATAGTTGTTGTTGTTGTTGATGTCGCCCTTGTTGGATAGGACAGAGAGAAATGGAGAGAGGAGGGGAAGACAGAGAGAGAGAGAGAGAAAGACAGACATCTCAGACCTGCTTCACCACCTGTGAAGCGACTCCCCTGCAGGTGGGGAGCCTGGGGCTCGAACCAAGATCCTTCCACTGGTCCTTGTGCTTTGCATCACGTGTGCTTAACCTGCTGCACTACCGCCCAACTCCCTCCCTAACATCTTATTTCTTTGCTTTTTCTATAGTTAACAGTTTCTCTTTGTACAAAACATCATCGGCTTTATGAATAAATCTATTGACTAAGTTACTGGTACCTGCAAGTACTTATTTCCTCTTTAGTGTATTTAGTATTAAATGTACAAGCAAGATCTCTGAAAAGTAAATGTCTAGCTAAAGATTAAGCTAACCAGCATTTCTAACTATCACCATATGAGGTTTCCACGAGGTTCAAATAGGATTTTCCCCCACTTTTTCAAACAGTTTGTTGGGTCTGCACATGGTAAAGGAGGACCTAACTTGGTGATAGGATTTTTGTGCAGATACCTACGATGGAAGGATAAGAAAGTACGCTCATGTGACAATAACTGACTTGTAAACCATTATTTCCTTAATAAAACAAAAAATGTTTCATGTTATGAAGATGACAACTAGCAATACTATTTACAGTAGAATATTATGTAAGTAAATTATTTTAGTAGGTATGTGGAGTTTTCAGAGCCACTTTTTGGGTTTTCAAAATTCAAATTGATTTCTATATATTAGATGTCACTTCTCATAGATTATGGAATTTTTTGATCTTGGAAAATATTTTTTATTTTTTTATTTATAAAATGGAAATATTGACAAGACTATAGGATAAGAGGGGTACATTTCCACACAGTTCCCACCCCTAGAGCTCCATATCCAATGCCCTCCCTTGATAGCTTCCCTATTCCTCATCCCTCTGGGAGTATGGACCCAGGATCATTGTGGGGTGCAGAAGGTGGAAGGTCTGGAACAATTCATAATAGCTAAAACCTGGAAGCAAACCAGGTGCCCAACAACAGATGAGTGGCTGAGAAAGCTGTGGCATATTTACACAGCGGAATACTACACAGCTATTAAGAACTATGAACCCACCTTCTCTGATGCATCTTGGATGGAGATAGAAGGAATTATGTTAAGTGAGATAAGTCAGAAAGACAGAGAAGAGTATGTGATGATCTCACTCATAAACAGATCTTGAAAAATATTTAAAGGAAAGATTTATTTTTTCCCCATGATTGTTGTGTACGTTTAGCGATAATTTAAAGAGACAGTATAAATGGTTTTCTAATCGGGATCATCTAGAATTATTCTTATATGGAGATATTTTTTCGTTACAAACATGATTTTCATACTACAAAACATCATAAACAAAACTTCTGTTGCTTTTCAATTGGGAAATTGTTGTAGGCAAAGTTTACAGTTCTGGCTACAGATTAATAGAATTTAAGTCATAAGGCTTCTTGTGGCTTTTGTTTGTTTTCCCTTATTTTTATCTTCCCACATTAGCACAAAATACATATTTATATGTTTACCTAAGTTACTGTGACATTTTTAAATGGGTAAACCAAAAATAAAATAACTTCATTCATGTTCATAAAAACATGTGTGACAAATGGAATTCAAATTCAAATCCTGCCAATTCCAAGTTTCTTTCTATCAATCCAGGCTTTATTTTTTTCTATCTATATGTACCTTTTAACCAAAATCATAAACAAACTGGTAACTCAAATTGAAATAAAAAATTGTTCACTAATAGCTAAGCAGACACTAAGGCTACCTCTGGCTGTATATAAAAATGCAACAATGCTTATCAGTCGTCTCTTACCTTTAAATTTTATAACTGCAGTTTAGTGACAATTATATAAGATATTAATATTTATATTATAGCATACAAGCACATATTCATATGATAAAATTCAGTAAAATACTTATCTATTTTCTTAATGTAAGTGCCACGGTTGTGCTAAGCACATATAATTATCATTGTGTCATTTTTGAGAGAAATTGTAATTTACAGTAGTGCAATTTCACTCCGTAACATTGAGATAAATAGAAGCAAAATACTTGTGAAAAATTTTTGGATGGGTAGCCATGGGTGGACATGGGTGGACTTTATTCTAGTAACTAGAAAACCTAGATTTGAGCCCTCCACAACCTTAGGCCACCTTAATGTTGGGAAATTGACCTATGTACAGCTAAATGAAACACTACTTTCTTCCAACATAAATGCCAGACAAGAAATAGCCCTTTCAAATCTTCTTTTTATTTCCACTTTGATTTACTTTAAGTTTTAGAGGAATTTAGGGTTCAAAGAAAAATTGAGAAGGTGCAGAAAGGTCTCATATCTTAACCTACTGGTAGCCACCCCCAACTCACATACTCCCTATCATCTTCCCCACAAAAAACTGCTCTAAATCCAGCTCACTTTTAGTGTTGTACATTCTATGGGTTCAGAAAAAAAAATGAATGGCGTATATTCACCATTACCATACCAGTCAGTATCTTTCCTACCCAAATGTTTATTTAGTAGCTCATCTTTTTTTTTTTTTGCCTCCAGCGTTATTGCTGGGGCTCAATGCCTGCACCATGAATCCACTGCTCCTGGAGGCCATTTTTTACCCCTTTTGTTGCCCTTGTTGTGGTTATTATTGTTATTGTTGATGTCGTTCACTGTTGGACAGGACAGAGAGAAATGGAGAGAGGAGGGGAAGACAGAAAGGGGGAGAGAAAGACAGACACCTGCAGACCTGCTTCACCGCCTGTGAAGCGACTCCCCTGCAGGTGGGGAGCTGGGGGCTTGAACTGGGATCCTTATGCAGGTCCTTGCAATTTGCACCAGGTGCGCTTAACCCGCTGCGCTGCTGTGCCACCGCCCCACCCCTTAGTAGCTCATTTGTTAAAGAACATCCTGGTTGCTTCCAAATTTTGGCACTTATAGACAAAGCTGCTATAAACATCCATGTCCAACTTGTATGAACATAGGCTTCTAGATCCTGAGTAAGTACTGGTTTATATTGTAAAAATATGGTTACAGCAAACCATCTTCCAAAGTAGCTGTACCATTTCTGAACTCCCACCAGCTTAAGTAATGTGACTTCTATTACTTCTGTTACTCCTTAAGTAGTGTCAGTGTTCCAGATTTTGGCGATTTTAAAAGCTATGTAGTAGCAACTACTTCCCTGATTACATAGGCTGTGGAATGGCTTTACATATGCTAACTGCCAGTATATGTATTTGGTGCAATCCCTATTAAGGTTATTGGTTCATTTTAAAATCCAGTTAATTCCCCTTGTGTTTAAAGAATTCTTTCTATATTTTCTATGTTGGTATTTTATCAGATACATCTTCTGAAATATTTCTGTAGTCCATGGCTTGTCTTCATTCTTCCAATAAGGACTTTTGCAGATCAATAATTCTAAATTGTACGAAAATCCATCTGATCAATTATTTCTTTCATGGACTGAGCCTTTGGTGTTGTACTTAAAAAAAAAAAAACATTGCTATATCCAACTTCTAAGAATCTTCCTAGATTACCTTTTGAGTTTTAGTGTTTTGCTTTTTAGGCCTATAATTAATCTTGTGCTAAGTTTTGTGAAAAAGATTATGTATTTGCCAAGATACATTTTTTCTTTATGTAGATGTCCAGTAATTATAGCATCATTTGTTGAAAAGATTATCTTTGTGTGCTTTTATTCCTTTGCTAAAGATTAGTTTACTGTATTTCTGAGCTCTTTATTCTGTTTCATTGATCTTTTTCTATGCATTTCTCAATATTATAGCCATCTTGACTACTGTTGCTTTATATTGCATCTTGAAGTTGGACATATCAGTTTTCCACTCAATATTAAGTCACTTCTTCAATAGTATGTTGACTGTTCCAAGTCTGCTTCTCCGTTTTGTGTTTCCTTAATGGCTTGTATAATGATCTGTGCACATTTTAGTCATATAATTGCTTGCTATCATGGCACAGTTTATAAAGCAAGCCACAGATATATATAGTAATATCTCATACTTGAGTTTACTTAATGTGGGCTTACAAATATATATTATATTTATATAATTCAGCTATACAGCAAAGTATTTAGGAATATATATGTTTATATATATGGGTGTGCATGAATGTATAATATACTAGTATTCTGGACTCCTATTTTTAAATTAGATTATTGGATGTGTCTTTTAGGGTAAACTTTAATAGTTAAAACTCGACTTGTTACTTTAGTTGTCACCATTAGTCACTAATCTGATGATAGTATTGTGCACTAACATGTACTAAAGTATTTTTTAGCTTTGTACTTTTGATTATCAAGATTAATATTTCTTCATAGGGCTGTAAAATTACTTTGTCAATATATTGCAGGTAATTATAATGTTAGAACTGATTCAAAACACTCTCCAACTGATATTATATATTTTAAAATACTAAGGCCTTCTAAGGTGTTTTTGTTAGCTACTTGTCATCAATGGGAAAGTTCTATCTCTTCATTATAAATTCAAACACGGCAAAAACCAGGCTTCATTTTAAACCCAATTTTATCGTTCACTACTTCAGCTTCTGAACCATTCTGACTGGGTAAGAATTGAACCCGGGGCCTTGGAGCCTCAAGTATAAGTCTTTTGCATACCCACTCTATGCTCTCTGTAGGCTCTCTACCTAAAGTGTATCATTAGCTTTTCAAAAATGTGAGGACTTAACCTAGGGACCCATGTTTGCAAGGTATGTGATTTACCATTTAGCCAGCTCTCCATACTGTTTTTTGAGACAGAGAAACAGAGACCAAAGCACCTCTTCACCATCCATGGAGTTCAAATTGCTTTTCTTTGTTGCTCTTTCATGTGGTGCTTGGATAGATGCCAGGGTGTCATACATATAAGGCGTGTACTCTACTGCTGAGCTATCGCCCCCCACCCTTTGCTTTTGTTTATGCAAACTTTTGTCTATTTCATTACTTACTTAAATCCCAAATGTCATTTGAGGTACAGTTTGAATATACATGCTCTAGGAACCCTTCCTCACTTACTTCAGTCACATTACTTGCTGAAAAAATATTTTTCCATAATCTTAAAAAATATAACATATTAAAGGATCTACATTTCATGACAATTTAGGTATGCTCAGAGAAATTGATTTCAGGGGGGGACGGGTGGTAGCGCAGCAAGTTAAGCGCACATAGTGCAAAGGGCAGGAACAGGCTCAAGCATCCCAGTTCGAGCCCCCAGCGGCTCCCTTCCTGCAGGGGGAGGGTCTCTTCCTTCACAGGCGGTGAAGCAGGTCTGCAGGTGTCTATGTTTCTCTCCCCCTCTCTGTCTTCCCCTCCTCTCTCCATTTCTCTCTGTCCTATTCAACAACATCAGCAACGGCAATGAAAACAATAACAATAAATACAACAACAAGGGCAACAAAAATGGAAAAAAAAATGGCCTACAGGAGCAGTGGATTTGTAGTGCAGGCACCCAGCCCCAGCAATAACCCTGGAGGGAAAAAAAAAAAAAAAAGAAGAAGTTGATTTCAGGCTGATTATGCACTTATTACAGAGGTCCTGAGGATTTGTCATTCCCTGGCTAGCTTTTAAAATGGAGTTGTCCAAGCAACTGCAGAGATGATTAGGCAACTAGAAACCTAAATGCTATACAGTAAGCAGTGACCATTCTATAAATAACTCTTGAATAAAGGTACAGAAAATTTGTCAGTTTTATTCTATTCTTATTAAACTATATTTTGATCCACAGAAGAATAACAAGGCAAAGGACATGACAAAGAAAATATGGGTTCAAGTTGATTTCCCTGGAAAGCTTTTGTTCCCCCTCAAATTAAATAAACTCTGAGTGTCATTTATATTAGTAATCAAAGAAAAATAATTACTATAAGTAAGAAAAAATATTAAAGGTAATTTTTACAGTTATAAGTTATTGTAGTAATAGAAGTATTATTATTGCAATGAATTCTTTATTTTAAGTATTAAATGGGAAAATAAAGAAAACCAAAACCACTTAAGGAAATAAAGTAGTTTGTCTAAACATGAAAATCTCTCTATATATTCATTTTATCAATGACAATTTTTGAATGAGGATGTGAACACTTTCACTTCTTTTCAAACATGAGATAAATAGAAAGTTGGGTGACAGAAAAATCAGTGGCCACTTGGAAAAGAGCAGTTAAAACCTAAAAGGCAGGGATGGAAAGCTTGGCAATTCTCCAAGAAAAATAATACTACCGAAAATGACTGACAAGAAGAAAAGAAGTATTATTTGACAGACTTTAGCCTTAATAAAGTGACACATTTTTGATACAGAGAGAAAGCTTGAGGAAAAGAACTTTAAAAATAAGAAAGCTGTAACTGGCTGATTAAGGGTCATGAGTCATAGAACCCGAGGATTTTTGAAGGTCACACTGTTTATGAATAATAGGTTAAGTCACGAATTTTAGTTTAGCAACTTTTAAAAAAAATATGTATTTATTTATTCCCAATTGTTGCGCTTGTTGTTTTATTGTTGTAAATGACATTGTCATTGTTGGATAGGACAGAGAGAAATGGAGGGAGGAGGGGAAGACAGAGGGGGAGAGAAAGACAGACACCTGCAGACCTGCTTCACCGCCTGTGAAGGGACTCCCCTGCAGGTGGGGAGCCAGGGGCTCGAACTGGAATCCTTGAGCCAGTCCTTGTGCTTTGAGCCACGTGTGCTTAACCCGCTGCGCTACTGCCCGACTTCCGTTTAGCAACTATTAAGAGTAGATTTCTTATTCGATGAACTAAAGTCTTTATTCACACTGAGTTTGTTTCAGAGTTCACACCATTATTTTACTGCACTAATATTAGTATAACTGGTTTACTATAGGTAAGAAGTATTCTTTTCTTTTTTTTTTTTTAACCAGAGCATTGTTCAGTTTTGGTTTATGGTGATGTGGAGGATTGAACCTGGGACTTCGGAGCCACAAGCATAACCATTATGCTATTTCCCCCCGCCTCAAAAAGAAGCATTCTGTTTGGGGCCGGACAGTAGCACAGTGGGTTAAGCGAATATGGCACGAAGCGCAAGGACCAGCCTTATAAGGATCTCTGTTTGAGCCCCCAGCTTTCCCACTTGCAGGGGGGGGGGGGTCACCTCACAAGCGGTGAAGCAGGTCTGCAGGTGTCTATCTTTCTCTCCCCCTCTCTGTCTCCCCTCCTCTCTCCATTTCACTCTGTCCTATCCAACAACATCATCATCAATGGCAACAGTAACAAGGGCAACAAAATGGAAAAAAAGTGGCCTCCAGGAGCAGTGAATTCATGGTGCAGGCACCGAGCCCCAGCGATAGATAATCCTGGAGGCAAAAAAAAAAAAAGTATTCTATTCATAATAATTATAATTTAATATTAATGATTTTTCTACAATGGTTTACCTTAAATTGTAACTTAGCAGATAGATTTAGTATTTACAATTTCACTTATTGTTAACTAGTGGAATTAAAGTGATATTCAGCCAGTTTTAATTTTTTAAAGAATTTATTAAGAAATGATCTTTGTGATGGTAGGTGGTGGAACACACAGTAGAGCCAGTAGATCGCACATGTACACTATCTGTGAACACCCAGGCATAATCTCTTGGTCCCTACCTGAAGCAGGGAAAGATTAATGAGCCGAAAAGCAGTCCTGCAGGTGTTTGTCTTTCTTGTTCTCTCCCCATGCCCCCTTCTCTCTGTCTCTATCAGTAAAAGAACATTTAAAAAAAGAAGAAAAAAAAAAGACCACTGGGAATGGTGGAGTCACCATGGTGTAACCGAATCACATTGATAACCCTGTTGACAAAATAATTCAATAAATAAAAATAAAGAACTCTATACAATGATTCTGTATGTTTTGTAATCTAAGATGCAATGACATGTAAGTGCAAGATGAAACACATGTATTCTTAATAGAATCTTTAATATTCTGTAACAAAGAAGACAATTAGCTTACTTTGGCTTGTTTATTTTTTACCTATACTTCTCCAAAGTAACAGTAGATGATTTTAAATGTGCAATATTTAGAATTATTAATTAATATGGGTGGCATAGGTTGATTCTGTTATATGGCCTTAAATGAACGGAATGAAGATATGTAAATAATGCAGACACCTGTACTAGATAATTTTATGGAGGTGAATGAATTCTAAAAAATTTCTGCCTCAACAATATTGACGAATGAAGTCTTTCAGTAATCAAGCTCTAACATCAAGGAAGAAAAATTCAGTCACTCTTAAGAACTTTGAATCCTGGGAAATATTTAAACATTAGATATATTAAAATTAATATTTAAAATCAATTTAAGGAGCCTAGGAGATGGCACAGTGGTAGAATGCAGAACCTTTCAGTGCAAGGCCCCAATGTTGGAACCCTAGTGATGCATATGTCAGAATGATGTTCTGGCTTTCTCTTGCTCACAGATAAATAGATAAATCATTTTTATTTTTTATTTTCTTAAAGATTTTTAAAAGTATATATTTATTTATTCCCTTGTGTTGTCCTTGTTGTTTTATTGTTGTAGTTATTATTGTTGTCGTTGTTGTTGGATAGGACATAGAGAAGTGGACATAGGAGAGGAAGACAGAGAGGGGGAGAGAAAGATAGACACCTTCAGACCTGCTTCACCGCCTGTGAAGTGACTCGCCTGCAGGTGGGGAGCCAGGGGCTCGAACCAGGATCCTTACGCCAGTCCTTGCACTTTGCGCCTTGTGTGTTTAACCTGCTGCTACCGCCCAACTCCTGATAAATCATTTCTACAGGGCCCTAAAACATATCAAATGGAACATTCATGTGTTGACAGATTTAAACGACAGAGGTGTAGTAATGTCAGATACCTAGATGAAAAGCCAAAGTCAATTGGAAGGTTTCATTCATCTAAGCATAGCATGCACAGCATTACAAATTTCCTATTCAATACAAAATGGTTTTGTATGGGTGGATAAGTATTTTTGTCATCACTCAAGCCACACCACTACAAGACAACTTTTCCAAACAAAGATGTGTCAAAGACAGAAAGGGAGAGAGACATCACAACACTGAAACATCTTCAGTGCCACAGGAGGATGGGTAGGCGGGGGGGGGGGGGGGGGGGGGGGCGGTGGAGTGCAAACCTGGGCAGGGCACATGACAAAGCAGTCACCTTCCTTGGTAAGCTGTGTTGCTGGCCCAATTAAAATATTATTCAAGAATGCAAACACTTTTTACTAATAAGCTTAACATTTTGGAAATTATATTAAAATTTCCATGGTGTAAATTAAACGAAGTTAGAATCAATGAGGTTTTTGCTACCCTGAAATACCATGATACATACATAGATGTTTAAAATGTTTACTTTTTTTTTTCAGTTGATAACTACAATGCAGTACTGTTGAAATGTAGGATGTATATAGAAAATAGATTTCAGGGGCCAGGTGCTGGAACATTTGGCTGACTGCACATGTGACTATGTGCAAGGGCCCCAGGTTCAAGGCCCGAGTCTCTATCTGTAGGGGAGAAGTTTCACAACTGTGGATCAGTGCTATAGGTGTCTCTTCTTCCCCCATCTTCCTATGCCCCTCTCTGTCCTATCAAGTGTCAGAAAAATATAATAAAAATGAACATTAAAAAAAAGTAGAACACAAATTTCAGAAAAGTTTTTCTCCTTAAAGGTTACGATGTGTGACAGGTTTGCAAATGTTAAAAAAAGTCAGTACTTCTATTCAGTGGAAATAGTTTCTAAAACCATGGTAAAGTTCTAATGACGGAAACTGTGTGGAATTGTACCCCTCTTATCCTATGGTCTTGTCAATATTTCCATTTTATAAATAAAAATTATACAAAATATAAAATGTATTATCTAAAATTATATTTTTTAAGTTTCCTATAAAAGTTTACTTTACCTACAAAAGTCATTACATCAATGACAAAAGTCCAAGTATACTACTTTGATACAGAAATCCAAGTTTTTTTACAATTAGCCTAGAAATTTCTTTTAGAACTAAATGATCAAAGAATTCAATGTGATCCATGGGGGGTGAGGGAGTGGGGCAGATCACTGAGTCATAGAATACAATTCAAATAAAACCTGATGCTGTTAATTTTAGAAATAATTTAATTTTGTTTATATCAAAAGAAGTCATTTAAAGAAAGGGGGGATCCCAAGACACATTTGGGGGCAGCTCTGGTTGCTGGCATCCTACCCCCTATCTGTAAAAGAATGCTTGTTGGCATTAGGCTCCATCAATTCATTTGTGATTTCTAAATTAATTCTGAAGGAAACCACAACTTACTTGAAGATCCCGCTGAGTGTCTGTGTGCCTGACTTTTTTTCTCTCTCTTCACAGACAAAGCACTTCCACTGGTCATGGAAAAAAGGTCTAAATCCGTGTCTTCTCTGCTTACAAGTCTTGCCTGGGAGCAATGGGAGAGAATGTATACAATCATGAAACAAAATATGGCATTTTCTGACTGCAGCTCACATTACCCCAAATAAACAAACAGGCTCTGTCAAACAACCTTCTTCAAAATGATACCACAATCCTTTATTGCTGCCCAGGCAGAACAAATGCACTATGTCAAAGCATTTTTTGCAAATAAGAGCCGATTTTAAAATTGAGGTTTGCTATTTGAGTCTGTGCAACAAAAGAAAACAGTTTAGTACAGTCATTTTGATGAAAATCTATCTTAAAGGCAACTGATGAAACTTTAAATAGCTAACATTACTTATTTACCAACTCTTATTATTTAGTTGTTAATTGAATACTAGAATTGTTACGAGATATTTTCTGTAGCATTTATCTCTTACCACTTACAAGTATTAGCCTTCTCAATAAAAATCCTAGACTGCCTCCTTTTCATATTTGTTATTTTACAAACTAAACCTTTATCTTCCCATTCTAAGTATTATTACTATAAAATGGTTTATATTTAGCCTAACTTGGGAGCAACTTGAACATGTTTGATGTGACAGAATTAAATGCAATACAGTTAAAACCATCAATGAAAATCCCCATAAGATGACCTTATCATACACTGAAACCAGAATCCGAAGATAATTCTCTTTCAAATTCAGATCTCTGCCATCTCTTTTGGATTATCACCTTTTCAACTTCCCTCACACTCTCACAGTCATAAACTCACTGTTAAATAAGCAAGTTTGCTATTTCAAATTTAGAACGGGAACCATTCTATGTCAGTCATACTTGGCTGCATCTAGCTAAGTTATATAACCATAGTGTCAAAGACCTTCAGCAAGAAAATATTTAAGAGCAGAATTATTCACTTTCTAACAAAGTCCCATAACCTAGATATACACCAGTTTCTGTGAGAGAGAGCTTATGTTCACACATATCCATAAACTACTGCAAAATATATACCTGAAAGCAGAAGTACACTAGAGTTTACAGTGAGTACCTCCCTAACACTTCCTCTCCACTATTCCAAGCTTTGGGTCCATGATTGCTCAACAATTTGTTTGGCTTTGTATGTTAACTCTCTTTTCAATCACCAGGTTCCAGATGCCATCAGGATGCTAGCCAGGCTTCCCTGGATTGAAGACACCACCAATGTGTCCTGGAGCTCAGCTTCCCCAGAGACACACCTTACTAGGGAAAGAGAGAGGCAGACTGGGAGCATGGACCGACCAGTCAACGCCATGTTCAGCGGGGAAGCAATTACAGAAGCCAGACCTTCCACCTTCTGCAACCCTCAACAACCCTGGGTCCATGCTCCCAGAGGGCTAGAGAATGGGAAAGCTATCAGGGGAGGGGGTGGGATATGGAGATTGGGTGGTGGGAATTGTGTGGAGTTGTACCCCTCCTACCCTATGGTTTTGTTAATTAATCCTTCCTTAAATAAAAAAAATAAAAAGAGCAGAATTATTAAGTCATATGTTACATATCTCCCCCCGACCAGTGGCCACAATATTGTCAGCAGCAACATATGAGAGATCCAGCTGCCCCACAGATTTTCACATTTGGTATTAATATTATTATTTTATATTAACCTCAACAGTATATTTATAGTGCCTTCACTTAGAAGCCTTAACAATTTCCCTACTGGTTAATGCTGTGTAAAATATTTTATGTGCTTATTTCCACTTTAATATTTAATATTAATATTTAATATTCAATCCTTGCTCCTTTTCTAGCTATAATGTTCAGATGATTTATATTTTATAAATGACTACTGTGTTGGTTCTTTTATTTTACTTTTTACCAGAACATTGCTCATTTCTGGCTTATGGTGGTGCTGGGATTGAACCTGGGACACTAGATATCTTAAACATAAAAGGCTCTTTCTATAACCATGATGTTATCTTCCCAACCCTGAGATGGTGAATTGCTATGGGTCAATTTGACTGAGCTGTGGGTGTTCAGATATTACACATATTAAACATTATTTCTGGGTGTGTCTCTGTGATGATATCTGGATGAGGTTAGCATCTGAAGCAGGAAACTGAGTGAAGCAGGTTGTATTTCCCAATGAGGTTGGATGCCATCTAATTCTCTGAAGGGCTGAGAATTCTCTCTGCCTGATTGATGGAATTGGGACAGAGATCTGCATTCATACTAGAATTGACATAATCAGTTCTACTGACTCTTAGACCTTGAAGTACAGAATGGAATTTATATATTATTTCCTTATAATAATCTATAACATATACATATTTCTTTATATATATACATAGATGTATATATCAAACTGCCTATTTTCCAAAATTTTCTTTATCATTTTTTACTTTATCAACCATATACAAGAATTCTAGTTGTTTCACAGTTTTTCCACATCTATTTTGCCAAGTTGCTAATTTTAGCCATTTGAGTGCTAGGTAGTGGGACTCTACCACGATTTTAACTTACATTAATGTGCTTATTATTAAAATAGCTATCTTCCTTTGTGAAGTTCTCTAATTTTTTCCTGAGGGTTTGAATATCTTGGAGAGTTTGTCCTTATTATATATACATATATATGTATATATATATTTATACATGTATTCATTAATCCTTGCATATATACAATTTCACCATTTTTTCCCATTCAAATAGAAAGACAGTGACAGAGATACAGATGGGGCTGGGTCGTGGTGCACCTGGTTGAGTACACATGTTACAATGTGCAAGGACCAGAGTTCAGCCACCATTCATGGAGTTCCCTCAGTGCTGTCCATAGTGCTCCCATGTGGTGCTGGAGATCAAACCCAAAGTCTCACACATGATAAGATATGTACTTTCCCAAGAAGCCATCTCCCAGATCCTCCTCTTAATGTTTACTGAGAGAGGGGGGGGATATCAGAGCACACACAGCTATTCTGTGGCATATGTGATACAGGGAACAAACCTGGGGTCTTAAACATAAATCCAATCACCCTTTACTACTTTTCTATTACATGACAATATAGTCATAAGTCTTTTTCTGAACTCATTATTCATACTAATTGTCTTTTTTTTTTTGCCTCCAGGGTTATTGCTGGGGCTCAGTGCCTGCACCACTGCTCCTGGAGGCCATTTTTTCCCTTTTGTTACCCTGGTTGTTTTACCATTGTTGTGGTTATTATTATCATTGTTATTGATGTCGTCGTTGTTGGATAGGACAGAGAGAAATGGAGAGAGGAGGGGAAGACAGAGAGAGAAAGAGAAAGACAGACACCTGCAGACCTGCTTCACCGCCTGTGAAGAGGCGCCCCTGCAGGTGGGGAGCCGGGGGCTCGAACCGGGATCCCTACACCAGTCCTTGCGCTTGGCGCCACGTGTGCCCAACCCGCTGCGCTACCGCCGATCCCCACTAATTGTCTTATTTATCCATGGCTATGCTAGTGCCATAAAATTTCCTTTAGCTTTGTAATAAGGGTTTACATCTAAGACAGAAGTCATTCTTTTTCAAAATAAATTGAGTTTTATTCATCTATATACATTTTAGAATAAGACTTTTCAGGTTTCTAAGAAGGAATATAATTTTGGTTGAAATTGCTTTTTAATTTGTACACTTATTGGGAAACAACTTGTGTGTTTTATGCTTGTTTTATCCATAAATGGGAAACATACTGAGTGGCTGTTTTCTTTTTTCATTAAGATCTATTTATTTGTTTATGGGGGGATCATTCTAGAATGTCACCGTAACACATGTAATGTTGGGGACTGAACTCTAGACTTCATGCTTGACCCACAGCGCTACCTCCAGACTGCAAGAGTGGTTATTTTCATCTTCCACTCAGATTCCTTTTAACAACAGAGTCGGATTTCCCCACTTGCCAAGGAAGTTGAGGCCTGGTGACTATCTGCTGACTACCTCTCTGGAAATGGTCCTTGAGCTGCCTTGTCTAAGTTATACTCCATCTTGAGGAGAGACAGGAGCATTAGCGCCTGGTTCTCTTGATTCAAGCTAAGAAAAGTCAAGAGGGCCTCCTAATTACTGGAGTTCACTTCCTCTGCTACAACTGTCTTACAGTTAGGTCACTTTCTCCCTTTCCTCAGTCCTGCTTCCTTCATCCCTTGAAAGAGTATTTCCTGTTGTCTGGTAAATGGTGGTATGTGGAACTCGCAGGTATGGGGTTTTGAATCTGATGTGTGGTATTGCTTGTGCCAGAGTGATATTCTGGTGCTCTTTTTTGCTAGTTAATAATTTAATACATATGCCATTAAAAACTAACTTTCCATGGCCTGAAAGGTGCCACAGTAGATAAAGTATTGGACCCTCAAGCATGAATTCCCGAGTTCAATCCCTAGAAATACAATTGCCAGAGTGATCTTCTGGTTCTTACTCACAAATAAACCTTTTAAAAATAGTAACTTTGATGAATAAATACCCCCCACCTAGATACAAAAATATCAGACTATATTTCTTGCAGAACCTACACTATAAATGTATCTTCTGCAAAAGGATCTTTTAGTACTGGAGACCATGTTTAATTTAATTAATATAACTGTCTAGATTTATGATATAATACCTGATATTTATTCAAAGTAAGTAAAATGATATCCTGGCTCCATTTTTCTCATTGATATTTACAACAACATATGCTTTGAACTTGTTTGGAAGACTGACGTGTTATTTATCAATTTCCTCAAAAACTAACCTTTAATCTTCGATTATGTCTTATCCTACCTTCAATCTTGCAGATTAGTGGAGAGTTCTGGATGATATTTACACTTATCCCTATTATTAAAAATAACTCCACTGTATCTTAGTATGTGTAACTTACCGGTCAAATTACAATTCCTTTGTAGGTAACCTTTTAATTCACTAATTCTCTGCCTTATTATTATGATAATATGGTTTAATTCCAGGAATTATGATAGGCTCCACTGCATAACCAGCTGTCCTCTAATTAAATATGATCACTTTTGTTTTTGTTTTATAACTGTTCTTTCATTATAAGTATTATTCTTATATTTTGGATGAACCGACAGCACCAGAAGCTATAACTTTCCCCTTCCCTGTTTTCTCCTCAGTTCAGATCTATCTCTAGGTGTGCAATTATCTACCCTAGCACATTCTCTAACACTTCCCTTCCCTTCTGCTCTCCAGCATTTCTACCCTGGACCTTTAGTTAGCATAGTGTCGTCTTATTTATTTATTTATTTTTCTGTACTTTTAATTGGGAGGTTAATAGTTTATGGGTAGTTTCTCATCTCACCAATGTCTGTTGGAGAGGTTGAAGGGTTGTAAAGGAACCCTTTTATACTGCTGCAGGGAATGTCAGTTGGCTCAAGCCCTGTGGAGACCGTAGTCTCTTCTCTTCTTCCTTTTTTTTTTTTTTTTTTTTGCCTCCAGGGTTATTGCTAGGGCTTGGTGCTGACACTAGTTCATGGAGGCTTTTTTTTTTCCAGTTTTTATTGCCTAGGACACAGAGAAATTGAGAAGGGAGGAGGGATACAGAGGGAGAGAGAAAGATAGACACCTGCAGACCTGCTTCACTGCTTGTGAAGCTTCCCCCTACAGGTGAGGACTGGGGACTCAAACCCAGTTCCTTGCACGGGTCCTTACATTTAGTACTATGTGCCACCACCTGACACGCAATCTCTTCTTTATGCAAGTTCTTGATGCCATTCTGTGTCTCCACTCACAAAAAGAGAAAAGCCAAACATACAAGACTGGCTTTCTGTTCTATTGTCATTTCCTTGTTTTGCACTCAGTTACACCTTTTCACTGCTAAAAAAAATTTGAAAGTATCATGGAGTATTCGCCATATATTTGTATGTTGTGCAACATCAAGGGTGTTATCAGATATATTTGGATTTGTAATCTACTCTGTTTTCATTCATTTTTTAGAAATACAAAAGCCAAATGTAGCATCAAATCATTTATCTTAGCTATTAATGTTCCACAGTTATGCTTCAAAATTGGTGGCTCAACATTGACACAAAAATGTTAGCTTTAGTATTGATAGGTTTAGTATTAATATCCTCAAGTAGCAATTTTCCCAGGGTAACTAGGGTATCTATTAAAGTACAAGGAAATATTTGGTGAATAAACATTTCAAATCAGTACACAAATTTTATCAATACTATCATAATTATTTATTGTCCCAGTCTTTCTTCCTTTTACATGAAAGTTCTTTGATTTGTTGTTTTTAAAAATTTTTATTTATAAAAAGGAAACACTGGCAAAACCATAGGATAAGAGGGGTACAACTCCACACAGTTCCCACCACCTTCGTATCCCATCCCCTCCCCTGATAGCTTTCCTATTCTTTAGCCCTCTGGGATAAATACAGTTTGGATATTATAATTATTTAAACTAACTATAGATACATCTTTTAAGTGTCATTTACTGAACACTGGTGTCTACAGAATTTTTCTGTAATGTTAAGTAGATTTCTTACCACAAGCTGAACTCTTCCACCATTGCGTACCTCTGGATCTAATTCAGGCAAGAAGTGATTGCTGTAGAGTGACAATAACAGACATCTTACTGTAATACGAATATAAATATGGTCGAAGCATATGAAAGGAATGCAATGAAAAGTTTGGATGTAATCTCAGTAGCTTACAAATTACAATATCAGTTTTCTTAAATTGGGTTAAATGGAAAGATACATGCAACTTTACACATTTCCATATCATTTTAAAATTCAATTTGATATGAATTTAAATTTCTATTTTAATGCCACACTTCCTTGACAAACACAAACATATACAAAGATCAAAAATGTGAAAGTACCAATAAAATCTAACAAATTATAGACAATGTACATCTTTTGCTTACATTGATTTATTTCTCTTGTAAGAAGGGTAAAGCTTTGTACTTGAAAACTGCTCTAGTGTCTTTGAAGCATTATAGCAGTGCTTACAATTTACTTTGTTTAAAGTTAGAATACTGACAGTTGCCTTTTTTTTTTTAATTGCCACCAGGGTTACCACTGGGGCTCTTTGCCACGACTATGAATCCATGGTTCCTGGCGGCCATTTTCCCCATTTCATTTCAAACATTTTATGAGAGTAATTAATTAAATTTATTTATTTAATGAGAGTGAGAGATGAGAGCACTGCTCACAGTTTGCTAAAGGCCAGAGCCACAGGCTCCTCGTACATGCCGAACCATACTACCCTGGTCACTTTCTTTAATTATTATTTATTCTCTTATCTAATACATTTTCAAAAGAGACTATGCCTAAATACTCACACATTACTTAAATGTGAATTATTTAGGATTAAGGGATACTATTAAGAGTTTAAACATATCTAAAATATATTCTGAAACAGTTGCTGATATTTTTACATTATCTACAGAAATACGTTTAGTTCTCTGAATCAGAGCTGTTACAACTGATTAAAATAAATGGCAATTTATAGGTTATATTTACTTATAGTTCTAAATATGACATTTAATGATTTGACCAATTTCTTTTAAATACAAAAGAAAATTTTCTGACATTTTACTGACAACTATACTTAATAAGATAATTTTCAGATGCTGATGATTTAAGGGGTTCAGAAGAGAGCTTACTTAGTAGGGCTCAGGCCTGGTCATGCTTGTGGCATGGGTTTGAACTCTGATCTAACACAGGAGTGCAAAAACACTGGGGGAAGTTCCCCCCAAAAGAATGAAAACCTGAACCAGGAGTGGTGAAATCATACAGGCATGAGATCCTGACACCACCAACAAAACAAAACAATACAAAAAAAAACAAAACAAAACACCCCCAATTAAATGTGAATCATTTTACTTTTTGTTGTTGTTGCTTAGGATGAAATATGAAGTTACAATTCAGATTACAAAACATTTTAATTTCATTTTCATGTCTATATTTTAAAAGGAATTCCATGCATAGAACTGACGACATAGGAAAGTCTGGTTCATATGTATTTTAAAGGAAATTTATTTTTTAATATAATTTAACTTGTTAAATTAATTATTAACCTTGGATACTTTCAGGATTTTGTTTAGTTGTTATTCATGTATATAGTTACTATTCACAATTTCTAGAAACATTTCCAAAGTGTCATTTATATTTAAATTCAATATAAGACTGAGTATTTAACATGCACTTATTATATATTTTAACTGTCTTGTGAATATCTGCAGGTAAACTTAAAATCTTAAAATCTTAAAATGTATGTTAACAACCATATTCTTTGATTTAAAAAACTCCAGATCAGTGGTTATACACACACAAACACACACACACACGCGCGCTTTATACTATATTGCTATGGACTGAATTTTTCTCCTAAAAATTCCTATGTTAAAGTCCTAAGCCTCAATCCCTCAGAACATTATGGATAAAGGGCCTGCAAAGAGATCCAATTAAGGGTCCAGTCGGCGGCATACCCAGTTGAGTACAAATAGTACAATGTTCAAGGACCCACACAAGCATTCAGGTTTAATTTCCTGGCTGCCCACCTGCAAGGGTTAAGCTTTGCAAGGGCCAAAGCAGGTCTGCAGGTGTCTTTCTGTCTTTCTCTATTTCCACCATCTCCTTAGTTTCTCTGTTTCCAGTTGTGTTGTGTTGTGTTATGGTTGCCCTAACAAAGGAGTACATACATTCATGTAAACATTAATTGGTGTCCTTTATGGTTCACATATCCTTGCAAGTTGCTAATGGATAAAGATATTTGATATCCACAACTTAGTAGACTCTCCCCTCTATCCTGTGGGATATTGTAGACATTGCATCACTATTAAGGGGAAGGACAAGAACTAAAATATTACTGAAAGTTAGTTACATAACTGGCAAAGTGTCAGAGGCTGGGTTGAGTTATAATTTTAACTAACAAACATAAGGGACAATAAAAGTGACACCGGAGAAGGCCTACCTGTAAAATGTACTAAGTTAAAGAATGCCATACATTTTACTTTATAGGGTAGAGACTTTCTTTGGTTCATCTGTTGGTTGAAATAGAGACTTGAAAAATTTTAGAGTAAGAAAAATATAAGAAGTGATTAAGTATAACAAATACACAGCCTATATATTAAAAAGATTCAGTTTGTGTTTCGAGAAACTTAGAGACATACAATTGATTTTCCCCCTCTCATATTAATTAACTACTGATTTATATGTCTACATTTTGCTAGGAGTGTACATAAACACCATTCCCACCACCAAAGGACTGTGACCCATCCCTCCCGCCCACTCCCAACCCCCACTGGCCCAGGAAGCTGCATGTCTACCCCTCACCACTGGGTTTTTACTTTGGTGCCCTACTTACAATTTGATCAGGTCCTGCTTTTAGTTTCCCTTTCAGATCTTCTTAGTCAGCTTCTGTTGATGAGTGGGATCATCCCATACTCATCTGTATCTTTCTGACTTAGTTCACTTAACATAATTCCTTCTAGCTCTGTCCAAGATGGGTCAGAGAAGGTGGGTTCATTGTTCTTGATAGCTGCATAGTATTCTATTGTGTATTTGATATGCGGACTCTCTCAAAAGCCTAGACCAAGTAGATTAGAAGCATCCAATAGCACAGCTATATACAAGATACTGGATACTGTACAGCAAACCATAACAAAAGGACTTTTCAAAGTTAACCCAATTACCAAATAATGTGATGATAACATTAACTATCGATTGTCTTTTTGAACCCTAAGACAGCAGGAACCTCACATCTCCACTATAGAGCCCCTACTTCCCCCAGTCCTGGAACCCTTGGGTAGGGCCCACTTTCCCGTATGCATCTCCCAATCCAAACCAAATAATATTGTATCCGCCGATCACAACCTAACCAACGCAACGATTGCCACCTCAACATGCTTCACCTCAGACTGTGTCCAGAGACTTCACGAGTGGAATGACAACCTTTCAGCTTCATTACACGGGTGAGACCTTTCCTTTTATAGTATACTCTAATTTCATCTCAGGTAGTTCACTTTCTAACAAAGTCCCATAACCTAGATATACACCAGTTTCTGTGAGAGAGAGCTTATGTTCACACATATCCATAAACTACTGCAAAATATATACCTGAAAGCAGAAATACACTAGAGTTTGCAGTGAGTACCTCCCTAACACTTCCTCTCCACTATTCCAAGCTTGGGATCCATGACTGCTCAACAAATTGTTTGGCTTCGTATGTTAACTCTCTTTTCAATCACCAGCTTCCAGATGCCACCAGGATGCTGGCCAGGCTTCCCTGGATTGAAGACCCCACCAATGTGTCCTGGAGCTCAGCTTCCCCAGAGACACACCGTACTAGGGAAAGAGAGAGGCAGACTGGGAGCATGTTCAGCGGGGAAGCAATTACAGAAGCCAGACCTTCTACCTTCTGCAACCCTCAAGGACCCTGGGTCCATGCTCCCAGAGGGCTAGAGAATGGGAAAGCTATCATGGGAGGGGGTGGGTTATGGAGATTGGGTGGTGGGAATTGTGTGGAGTTGTACCCCTCCTACCTTATGTTTTTGTTCATTAATCCTTTCTTAAATAAAAAAAATTTTTAAAAAAAGTGATTAAGTCTATTCTGTAAGAGAATTTTTTTCTTTTTTGTGATTGTTTGCCAAAGCACTGCTCAGCCTCGGCTTATGATGGTGTTGGGGACTGAACCTAGGACTATGGAGCCTCAGGCATGAGAGTCTGTTTGCATAACCATTACACGATCTATCCTCACACCAAGAGAGAATTATTTATAACCTGGGAATGTGGTGTATTGGCCTTTGGCTATATAGTCCTGTTTCTTGTAGCACAATTAACCTAGGTTCCATTTTACATGATATGTTTACAATACAAAAATCTAATTTATATAAAGTGACCTCACCCTTTCATATTTCTGGAACTAGTTGCTTCATGAACTCTAACCTGTGTATGGAGCCATCGGTATGTATATTCCTTACTCTTTTCTAATTTTTCATTTTCAGTGATGTCCTTGTAGATAAAGTCTTCTTCTTTACCTAGTGAAGAAATACAGTTTTTAATTTGCTATTTAAAAATCAAAATCTGGCCAAGTAATTAAATCTTAAATCTTAGCTAAAATTTTTAACACACACACACAAACACACACACACACACACACACACACCTAGTACTTGGAAGCTAAACCATCTGTTAAAAAATGCAAGTCACTTTGAGGGATTAAAGTTTTTCTTCCTATATTTTCAGAACACACGTTGCATAGATAAGGACCTGGATTCAAGCCTGTCCCACACCTTCCTGAGGGAACTTCCCTATTAGTAAAGCAGTGCTGCAGGTGTCTCTCTTTCTCTCCTTCTTTATCTTTCCCTCCCCTCTCAAGTTCTTTCTGTGCTTATCCAAAGTGAGAGAGAGAGAAGGAGGAGAGAAAAGGCACCTGAAGATGTGGATTCATCAAGCAGGTACTGAGCTCAGCAGTAACACTGCTGGCAATTAAAATGATAATAATAATAATCTTTAAAAGAAAAGCATAACCACAATATTATAGGAAATATTTTTGGTATCTAAATTAGAGAAATGAGAGAATTTTGATAGACAGTAGAATTATAATATAAAAAGTGTATGTGTTGGGGGGGGAGATAGTAATGTGCCTGGGTTAAGTGCACACATTACAGTGTGCAAGGTTCTAGGTTCAAGCCCCTGGTCCTCACCTACAGGGGAATAGCTTCACAGGTGGTGAAGCAGGATGCAGGTGTCTCTCTGTATTTTCCCCTATCTCCCACTCCATGTTCAACTTCTCTGTTTTTATCCAATAATATATAAATATATAAATAAATATATTTTTAAAAGTGTATGTGTCCACCATCCCATGACTGTTCAGGCTTCTTTTAAAGTCTAATTGTGCCTTACTACCCTATCCATATGCAGAACTTATAAATTATATTGAAGGAATTTAAAGCAGGATTTTAACTCTAAATTATTTTAATTTATTTATTACTGGATAGAGATAGAAATTCAGAGACAATATGGAAATAGGGAAAGAGACAGAGAGACACCTGCAGACCTGCTTCAGCACTTGTGAAGCTTCTCCCTTGCAGGTGGAAACCAGGGGCTGGAACCCGGGTCCCTGGACACTGTAATGTGTGCACTTAGCCAAGTGTGCCACTGCCTGGCCATAGGATTTTAATTCTATATAATACTATATCTGGAGCTGTTAAGAAAGCCAACCTGCACTGTTTATCTGCATTACCATATACAGTACCCAGATTCAAGCCTGGCCACCACCACACTGGGGGAAGCTTCAGTACTGTGATATCTGCCCCTTCTCTCTGTCTCTTTCTATCTGAAAAGAAAAAAAAGTTACTTTGGAAGGATAAAGCCCTGGTGAAAACAAGAAAAAAAAAATAAAACCAAGCTTGGTTTGTGTGAGCAAATACATTCTTTAAGTTAGGGATATATTTATTGTAAGGGAATCAGTTTTTGATACAACAACTTTTTCAAAGTTGAGGAAGCATAATAATGAAGATGGGTGCAGAAAACATACCAGAGGACAAAATTACATGAGGTACAAACACAAGGTAACAGATATAAAAATGAATAAAGTTGAAAAAAAATCCCAACACAGTCGTGTTAATTTTACTAATATGTTGTTTTTTATTTAATTTATGGCCAATGTGTTATATTTTTAGTTCCATGGAAGAGTTGCTGTAGAGCTTTTCCTTCTTGATCTAAACCATTTAGGCTGCTTCTTTCTAAGTGCCATCACCTTGATGAGGGTCTTAATTGTGCAGACTTGACTGGCAGAACATCAGGGAATGGTACCTCTTAGAAGCAGTCATTGCTATAAAATTCACAGGAATAAACTTTGGTATTTAAAATGTAAATTTATTAATTTGAAATGTTCTTTCACTATTGATCTTTGTACATAGAAGAGTCCCCTTTTAGGGGCCAGGCAGCGGTGCATCTGGTTAAGCACACACATTACTGTGTGCAAGGAGCTAGGTTCAAGCCAATGGTCCCCACCCACAGGAGGAAAGCTTCAGGTGTGTTGAAGCAGGACTGCAGGTGTCTCCTCTGTCTCCCTCTCCATCTCCCCTCTCAATTTCTTTCTGCCTTTATCCAATAATAAATAGAGAAAGGAAAGAAGGAAGGAAGAAAGGGAAGGAGGGAGGGAAGGAAGGATAAAGGAAGGAAGGAAAGGAAAGGAAAGAAGGAAGGAAAGAGAAAGTCACCTTTTATTTGCAAGGTGTTTGGAAAACAAATACAGTGTGAAGTTTATTTTCTTTTTTTTTTTTTGGGAAGTCTATTTTCAAGGTTTGTGCACATACAAACGATGTACACATAAACTTAAAATTTGCCATTCTAAATTTTGAGAAAGACTCATTCATCACAGCTTCCTTTCCTTTAAAATTACCACTTTAATGACATGCCTCTAGCTTTCAATAAAAAGAGACATGAACAATTTGTTTGGCTTCGTATGTTAACTCTCTTTTCAATCACCAGGTTCCAGATGCCACCAGGATGCTGGCCAGGCTTCCCTGGATTGAAGACCCCACCAATGTGTCCTGGAGCTCAGCTTCCCCAGAGACCCACCCTACTAGGGAAAGAGAGAGGCAGACTGGGAGTATGGACCGACCAGTCAACGCCCATGTTCAGCGGGGAAGCAATTACAGAAGCCAGACCTTCTACCTTCTGCAACCCTCAATGACCCTGGATCCATGCTCCCAGAGGGCTAGAGAATGGGAAAGCTACCATGGGAGGGGGTGGGTTATGGAGATTGGGTGGTGGGAATTGTGTGGAGTTGTACCCCTCCTACCTTATGTTTTTGTTCATTAATCCTTTCTTAAAAAAAAAAAAAAGAGACATGAAGACCAGTTCACAGGAAAAGTTTCAAATTTTAATTTTTTTATTCTGTTACTTACCAAAGTTAACTTTCTTCTGTATTTTATGCCATCTATGTTTCTAAGACAGCCAGAATTATGTATCTAACCTTAAACCAACCCACACAAAGTTGCTATATTGGAGAAACAATTACTTATTTACTTGCCTCCAGGGTTATTGCTAGGCCTGCACTATGACCCCACTGCTCCTGGGTCCATTTTTAAAAAAGATTTTATTTATTTATTAATGAGAAAGATAGGAGGCTCAAAGAAAGAACGAACCAGACATCACTCTGGTACATGTGTTGCTGGGGCTTAAACTCAGGACCTCATGCTTGAGAGTCTAGTGCCTTAGCCACTGTGCCACCTCCCGGACCACCCATTTTATTTATTTATTATTATTATTTTTTACTTCATTGGATAGGACAGAGAGAAATTTAGAGGGGAGGGAGAGATAGAGGAGAGAGAAGAACAGACACCTGCAGACCTGCTTTACCACTTGTGAAGCAGACCCCTGCTGGTGGGGAGCGGGGAGGGGGCTCAAACCTGGATCCTTCCATGGGTCCTTGCACTTTGTACTGTGTAAGCTTAACCCAGTGGGTCACTGTCCTGCCCAGAGAACCAATTACTTTATATGTGAAAGCTGACCAATAAATCCATGAGCAGGCATTGTTTTTTGATAATAAGCCTTATAGATATCTAGAAACTACGAAGTAGATGACCAGTCTAAATAGATGTTGGACCCATGAGTTCAGTGACAAAATAATGAGGATTCAATGATCCTAATGAACAACTGAGCAATTTACCTAGTTTTGACACATGGAAGTAATTACTTTATAACAAGTCTATTTTTAGAAAAATAAAACAAGGGCTGGGGAGACAGTATAATGGTATGTAAAAACCTTTCAAGCCTGAGGCTCTGAGGCCTCAGGTTCAATCCCCAGCACCACCATAAGCCTGAGCTAAGCAGTGTTCTGGTCTCTTTCTCTCTAGGTATCTTATCCTCTTTGTCAACTCTTTCTCATTAAAATAAAAATATATATATTAAAAAAACAACAGGGGGTCAGGTGGTAGCGCAGTGAGTTAAGTGCACGTGGCGCAAAGTGCAAGGACAGGCGTAAGGAAACCAGTTTGTGCTCCTGGCTCCCCGCCTGCAGGTGGGCCGCTTAACAAGCAGTGAAGCAGGTCTGTAGGTGTCTGTCTTTCTCTCCTTCTTTCTGTCTTCCCCTCCTGTCTTGGTTTCTCTCTGTCCTATCCAACAACAATGATGACAACAATAATAACAAAGATGATAAACAACAAGGGCAACAAAGAGGAAAAACTAGCCTCCAGGAGCAGTGGATTCATACTGTAGGCACCCAGCCCCAGCAATAACCCTGGAGGCAAAAAAAAAAAAAAAAAACTTGGTGTATTGGTGAGCTATTCTTATAATAGTTCCTTTTAAAAACTCAAATTGAAGAGTTCTCAGCTCTGCTTCCAAACTTCATAAATCTTAAGGGGTTTTACCTCAGACCTTAGTCAATGTTCTAAACAATCCCTGAGGAGAGATGAGAGATGAGAGACTCCTCCAACTTATTTAGCCCCAAGGCCTTTCAATATATTGGCATGAGCTGATGAGCAGGCCCAGTGGAGAAATCGGCTGAATGTACAGTTCAGATGCTGGAGGAAGAAATTCTATTTCAACTAGACCATTTAAGGACTGCTTTTGTCCCAGAGGAGGAGGAGTAAGATTTGCTCTTTGAAGTTTGTAGAAGTCCTGCCTTTACCATCTTGTATAGGAAGGATAATGGTGATCTGGACAACTTAACTGATGCTTATTAGTTTCTAGTTAAGATGCACAGTAAATCTCTCCTTCAGTTTTAGAAGCATCATTCTGTCTATAGAAAGTGAAGTCCTTTATCTCCCATCCAAGTACTAACCAGACCCAACCCTGCTTAGCTTCTGGAATCAGACGAGATCGGGTGTGTTCAGGGTGGTCCTGTCACAGACAAGTCCCTTTATCTACTGTCCTTTTCTACTGTTTGGGTTATTGCTTCATTGATTTCCTGTATCAACTTAGGACATAATAGTCTTCCATTGATTGCTGTTATCCTATGGTAATGATAGCCTATATATGTTCATTTACTTCAAAGCAAAAAAAAAAAAAAGAGCGATTTGTGTTTTTATTGATTGATTGACTAACTATTTATTCTGGATAGTGACAGAAAGAATCTAAGAGGGGAGGGGAGCTAGAGAGAGAGGAAGACACAGAGACACCTGCACAGATGTGCCTCACCACTTCTGAAGCTTCCCCCTGCAGGTGGGGACCAGGGGTTTGAACCAGGGTCCTTGCCCACTGAAGCATGTGCACTCAACCAGGTGTGTCAGTACCAGGCACCTCAAAAACAATTTTCTACCTTCCCTTCCAGATTCTCTTTTCCCCGCTTGCCCAATCTTGAAATAGTAGACAAAGTTTAGACTGTTGATTTAGCTCTATGTTCTTCAGCCTACTATAAGATGACTTCCTCCCTCAGACCATTTCACTGCCACAAACCAAGTGACCTGGTGGTGGCACGCTGGGTTGAACACACACATTACCAGCAAGAGCCTAAAGTCAAGCCTCTGATCACCACCAACTTCAGGAATAGTTAGACAGTGCTAGTCGCGTCCCTCTTCTTCTCTCTCCCACTGTGTTCCTCCCTCCTCTCAATTTCTCTCTCTGTCCTACCAAATTAAAAAAAAAAGTGAAAATGAAAAAAATAATGGCCATTGGGTGTGGTGAATTCTTCCTGCAGTTATCCAAGGCCCAGCAATAACCCTGGTGACAATAAACACAGGAACACTCTGAGGTCACTTTATAAAATGTCCATAATGTACATAGTTCTAGAGGAAAGCAGGTCAACTTTATGAAGTTCATCAAAAGAAAGAAGTCCATTTTTTTTAGATCAGTAGAAACATTATTTTCATGAAAATCAAAATGTGTTCATTAAACCCATATGCTTCAAATAAAAAAACTTTTCTAAAATTTTAATATGGTCTAGTATCCTGAGATTAAGATTTAATTATCTTTTAGGGCACATAAACAAGTTAATTATTTATATTTCTAATACATATGGCAACTTTCCTGTGACTATTTTCTTTTTTCCATTAATTATCTTTCTTAGTAATACAATAATAATAATAATCTTCTTGGTTTTATGAATGGAGATGAATTCATTTCTTTGCCAAAAGGTCCTTGAGGACATAAGTGCATGCTGAGTACAAAGTTTCATGAAATGGAAATATTTTTGGCAACTCTGATAATGCTGATTCTATGTATCTAATGGTGGCAATATGAAAATGATCTTATTTAGATAAATAAGTGGCCTACATATGTTTATTAAAGATGGCATTGCATCACACCTCACAAATACGGCACAAATAAAACTGAAATTTGGCAAAAAAAAAGTTACACTAACAGAGTTTTAAATTCATCAACATCTATATAAATACTCGTTGATAGGCTGTTTATAGCTTCTTCCTTAACCAATCCAATCTGTTGTTGGAAAGTTGACAGCACTGGCATGAAACCAATAATTCTCTATGAGCTATTTGTGTATGACAAGCAACATCCCTATTCTTTAAACATATATCTTAAGATACATGTAATTGATCACGAAGGAAAAATGACTTTATGAATAAAGAAGGGAACTGTTGGTGCAAAAGTTTAGAGCAGAATTTGGGAATATAGCCAAAGCTAAATATAAAGGCCAAAGGTTCACTACAGCACTAATCACTCCTTTACATATTTCACTGTATTTTATGGCAGATAGCATGAAGAAAAAGTACTAGAGTGAATAATACTTGCTAGTTTCTGACATTTAAATTAATTTTCAAGAATTTGTCAGTTTGGAGGTTGGGGTAGTATATGAAGTATATGAATGGCTTTTATGGAAGAAAGAAAAATAAAAGTCAATCACTAAGTTGTAGCTTTTAAAATATGTAGATTTTTAAAGACATAATTTTAAATATTGTGGAGTTTTCAGATCTGAGTTAATCCCTGTAGACAAACAGAAATACCTTTTTATAAAGTAGGTGCAGCTGCTCTTATCCTATTGTAATTGAACCATACACAAGGTAGGTATGACTCTACCTGAAAGAATATTGTTTGCCACTTGTATTGTTCAGTTAAGTTGTAGCTTTTCATTACTACTTTTATAGTAGATTACCAAACACTATATAAGAAATGGCTCTTTGGGTCTATGAGAGCCACATAAGCAAAAAAATATCATGGGCTAATTTTACATTTCAAAGGGCTTACAACTGTTACATATATGAATCTAATTATGGAATAAATTAATTCAGTCTATAAAAGTGAAGTCTAGGGAGTCCAGCGGTAGCGCAGTGTTAAGTTTAAGCGCACGTGGCGCGAATCGCTAGGACCAGTGTAAGGATCCTGGTTTGAGCACCCGGCTCTCCACCTGCAGGGGAGATGCTCCACAGGCGGTGAAGCAGGTCTGCAGGTGTCTGTCTTTCTCTCCCCCTCTGTCTTCCCCTCCTCTTTTCATTTCTCTCTGTCCTGTCCAACAACGACAACATCAATAACAACAATAATAACTACTACAACAACAAAAAGACAACAAGGGCAAAAAAAGGGAAAATAAATAAATATTTAAAAAAGTGAAGTCTATACTTTTATTACTCTATCTGCTTAGGAAATGAACTGCACATTGTGTGTTTTTGTTTGTTTTTTACTGATTTACAGTGTTGAACAACTTTAACTCATTTTTCTTCTTTCATATACACAGCAATGATATAAACTAATAGAACACATATAACACCCAATAAAAAGGTTTTAATTTTTAAGTAAATTCCATTACACATAACTTTAATTCTATGTCAGCTGTGAATGGACAAGACTTACCCATCCTGGAAGCAAGGCTATCAGCAGGGGTTTCTAAATTCAGGCCAAGATCCAGGTTCCAGGGGGTCACTGGCAGAAGGAGGAGATTCCAGAATTAACCACAATACCAAACAGTATGATTTTCTAGGGGGTCAGTTTAGGAAGTAGTCTTTACCAGAATTCTAAATTTGTAACTTCTATTTATTTTTTAATGGATTTTATTTCATACTATATGAGAGCCTTAGTGTGTCTTTAATAAAGAAACATTAATTTCCAAAGATAAGAAGGGTACACAGTCCTAATTGATTTGAAGTTATTTCAAATAATTTTTAGCAATTGCTCAATAATAACCATGAAGGAGGCTCCACTGACAGGATTCTCTCCTGTTTCACTCTTCTCAATTTAATTATCCTTGGAAAATATTCCTTTATCCAACCTAGACTCCCTCAGGGAGTGTTAATATAGCAGGTCATCCAAACTTAGGCCCACCCGATAGAATAATGGAGAGTAGTCTGATGATGTAATTAGATTGGCTTTCAAAGAAGTATGATCGTAGTGGCCACATAAATATTACAGTCACCTGTTTTCTGTTTGGTTTTTGGTATAGTTTTAGACACCAGATTCCTGCCGTGTCAAGTAGTTTCTACTCTTTTGTGAAAAGACATCTCTCATTTTACACTTAGTGATATATAGTGCTTAATGAAAGCTCATGTCCTGTACTAGCTTTATCACAAAAGAAGTCAATTAATGGTAAAATATTCACACTTGATAGAAACTTGATTGGTTGGATTTAACATTTTTATATTGCTGTAATAATCATGGTTATTATTCACAGCTAAAAAAAGAACTTCTCGAGGCATGCATGTCCATATATTGATAATGTTTACCTCGTTCCCATTAACTTTCGACATCAGATCATGTTGTATTTGTCAAACTGAGCTCAGAGGTGCCACATGAAATACTGAAGTTAAATGCAACTAAATTAAAATTGCACTTGCATTATAAAAGCAAAGAGAAAATAGAAATAATTTTCTTTCATACTGTGAGCAACAACGTTTAGAAGTGAATAAACCTGGCCCTTACTGTTTTCTATAGTCAGTAATAAAGCAAAGTTACCTACAGCTTCCTGAAACTTTAAGTTTTCTAAACAGATGCATCATTAAATGTAAATTTTTATTATATTATCGTTAGAGAAGCACAATTTTATTGTATATAGCAGAACTGAACTGGGGGAAAGAATCAGGGTCTCAGTTCATAGATTTCATTTTTACTTGAAAAAGGTAAAAACACTACACTGGAGGCAGGGCGAGTTAAGAGCACATAGCACCAAGCTCAAGGACCGGCTTAAGGATCCCAGTTCAAGCCCCCTGGTTCCCCACCTGCAGGGGGTTGCTTCACAAGCAGTGAAGCAGGTTGGCAGGTGTCTATCTTTTTCTCCCCCTCTGTCTTCCCCTCCTCTCTCGATTTCTCTGTCCTATCCAACAACGACAGATGTTAGATAACACCAACAACAATAACAACAACAACAATAATAATAACAACAACAACGATAAACAAGGGCAACAAGAAAGAAAAAATGGTCTCCAGGAGCAGTGGATTCAAAGTGCAGGCACCAGGCTCCAACAATAATACTAGAGGCAAAAAACAAACAAACAAAAAAAAACACACTACTGGCCTAGGACTGGATTCATCAGGTGGAGTGCCTGCTAGACCATTCCTGCAGCCCAGAAAAGAACTCTAACACCACATGGAAGGTACTACGAAACTGGAGGAGGCTCTAGCATGAGGTCAGTCTCCCCCCTGCCCCCCGTCTCTCTCTGTGTCTCACTACCTCGCTGAAAAAGAGACCAGGGAGGGTAAAAATTGCATACGAGAAAATCACACCCGCATGCACACGGAATCACATTTCACACTAAAGAAATAAAGATAGCCACAATATGTCTTCCCTAAACTTAATATGTCTTTCCTAAACTTTAGAGAGAGAATTTGAAAGGGAAAGAAAAAGGTTAGAGGGAGAGAGGAAAAGGAAAGAGGAAGAAAGAGAGAGACTTGCAGGACTGTTTCACTGCTTGTGAAGCTTCTCCCCTGAACGTGGGACTGGGCCCCGGAACCTAGGTCCTTGAGCACGAAAATGTGTTCACTCAACCATGTGCACTGCCACCTGGCCACCAGAGTTATAATTTTATGTGACTTCAAGAGTTTCTTTTTTGAAGACAAAGGAAGAGGAAGAACTTGTTGCAGGATTTGAAGTTGGGAGACCTTAAAACAAGGCAATTTGTCTAACTTACCAGATTCTTTATTTTGTAATTATGAGTGTCAGAAAGCAAAGAAAACAATTCAAGAAAAACTCCCACATATTTGTTATGTGGTTACTACAATCTCTATGTAATTCCAATTTCAGTATTTGAGTTGCAGAACCTGAGTTCTGGAATCCCTCTTAATGACTTATTATTTTAGTGCCATATGCATAATACATACAAAATACTACATATAATATGTCAATGATGTAGTGGAGCACATACAGATACATTATAAAGATAAGAAATTATACAGTGATACAGAAATTATTTAAAATACAGGCGCGAGGTGGTGGCTCACCCAGTAGAGTGCACATATGACTGTGCCCAAGAGTCAGGATCTATACCCTACTCCCCACCTGCAGGGGAAAAGCTTTCTGAGCGATGGCGCAGTTCTGCAAATATCTCTCCTCTATGCCTCTCTCCCACCTGCCTCTGCCCAACCCCGTCTTTCATCTTCTATCAAAAGCTGGGATTGGTAGAGTCGTACAGACAACAAACTCCAGTGAGAATTCTGGTGTTAAAAAAATTTAATATTTCTATACACAAAGATATAAATGTTCAATGTGCTCATTGATGACTTTAAAAGTAGGCTGTTTACATTTAAGTGTGAAACCTTCCTTGGTTCTCCATATCACAAGATACTCATACCACTCATACCATACTCATACCACCTCTGTGATTTGTCCTCTCACTTATACATCATTCATGAATGCACAAATTCTTAATTTTTAAAACTTATTTTAAAAATCTATACACTTTCCTGCATGCTTCTCTCAATTCATACCAAATGATTTTGCATCCGCCGATCCCAACCTAATCAATGCAAGGAGTACTACCTCAGCATGCTGCACTTAAGACTGTGTCCAGAGACGTCAGGCATGGAATTTTAATTTCTTTATTTAAAGGGGAATTAATGTTTTACATTTGACAGTAAGTGCAACAGTTTGTTCATGCATAGCATTTCCCAGTTTTCCATATAACAATATAACCCCCACTAGGTCCTCTGTCATCCTTTTTTGGACCTGTATTCTCCCCACCACCCACCCCAGAGTCTCTTACTTTGGTGCAATATGCCAATTCCAGTTCATGTTCTATTTGTGTTTTCTCTTCTGATCTTGTTTTTCAACTTCTACCTGAGAGTGAGATCATCCCATATTCATCCTTCTGTTTCTGACTTATTTCACTTAACATAAATTTTTCAAGGTCCATTCAAGATCAGCTGAAAATGGTGGTCATCATTTTTAATAGCTGAATAGTATTCTATTGTGCAAATATATTTCTTTGTTTCTCTCTCTTTTTCCTCTCAATTTCTATCAAAATATCAATATATAAAAATAATTTTAACTGGAGTAGGGCACCAAAGTAAAAATCCTGAGGTGAGGGTAAGGGTGGATATTCAGCTTCCTGAGGCAGTTGGGGGGTGGGAGTGGGGGTGGGTGGGATGGGACACAGTTTTTTGGTGGTGGGAATGGTGTTTATGTACACTCCTACTAATTTGCAGTCATATAAATCACTAATTAATATGAGCGGGGAAAAATTGATTGTTATGTCTCAAACTTTTTTTTTTTACATTTTCTTTTTTTTTCTTTTTCATTTAAGAAAGGATTAATTAACAAAACCATAGGGTAGGAGGGGTACAACTCCACACAATTCCCACCACCCAATCTCCATATCCCACCCCCTCCCCTGATAGCTTTCCCATTCTCTATCCCTCTGGGAGCATGGACTCAGGGGTCATTGTGGGTTGCCCAAGATAGAAAGTCTGGCTTCTGTAATTGCTTCCCCGCTGAACATGGGTGTTGACTGGTCTCAAACTTTTTAAAGCACAGACTGAGTCTTTTTAATACAAAGGCTGAATCTTTGATATGTTGACTGTCTCAAAAGCCTAGACCAAGGAGAACAGAAGCAACCAGTGGCACAGCTATATACAAATAATGTCAAAGGACATAAATTATGGTGATGTTGGGTATTATACAACAAATCCTAACAAAGGAATATTTCAAAGTTAACCCAATTACCAAATAATGTGATTATAACAATAACTATCTATTGTCTTCTTGAACCCTAAGACAGCAGGAACCTCACATTTCCACTATAGAGCCTATATTTCCCCAGTCCTGGAACCTTAGGGTGGGGCGCACCTCCCTGCATGCTTCTCTCAATTCATATCAAATAATATTGCATCCGCCGATCCCAATGTAATCAATGCAACGAGTACCACCTCAGCATGCTTCACTTTAGACTGTCAGGCATGGAATGTCAACCCTTCACCCTCATTACTCAGGTGAGACCTTTCCTTTTCATAGTATTCTCTAATTCCATTCCAGGAGGTTCACTTCCTAACAAAGTCCCAAAACCTAGATATAGACCAGGTCCTGTGAGATAGAGCATATGTTCACATGTATCTATAAACTAGGGCAAAATATATACCTGAAAGCAAAAGTACACAATAGTCTACAGTGAGTCAGTATAAAGTTCCTAATGAAATAGTATCTAATTAGACTTAGATACCCTCCTCACCTACTTCCTATTACAGTTCCACTCCAAAGCTACCTTTAGCAAAGCAAGGACTGCAAAAGCTGAATAAGGGCAAGAGACTGGCATACTTTAACGATGACTCTTCAGTCACTATTAGGCCACCCCATCAGCTGGGGCCCTATTCAGGGAGTCCTGAGATTCCCAAACAGACATGATGGGCCTAGACCTCCAATAAATCCCTCTCTCCATTGTTACAGGCCATCTCTATCAGGAACAACAAAAAAGACCCCTTTGTGGGACCCCTATAGCACCTTGCCCTCAACTTGGATCAACAATGGTAGAGAATGTTCCATCCTCTGAAGGGAGGCTGGACAACATACTCTATGCTACACCTGAGGAAGATGGGTTGATATTGGGGCAGCTTAGAATGTTCCTACTTATGACCACAGAATGTGAGCTCAGATCTACAGGGATACAGAGGTCACATAGGCTCCTAAGCTGAATATGGACCCCAGATCAAATCAAATGGATAGGGTTTACAGTCAACAATATTTATAACCCTTTCCCATATTTGGGAGCTACTCTCTCCCTGATACAGCTTTCTATCCCTTTTCCAGCCATGACATCACCTCCCCAGACAATAACTTGGATCCACCTGCATACCAGATTTCAGGCTCAGAGAAAAAAAAAAAAAACTAGTATAGCTACAAGCCCTTTGAAATATAACTAAAATATGCCTACTAGCTCTCTACAAAATGGAGGACCCCCCCCAACTCTTCATCTGCACTATTCCAGCCTTTAAGTCCATGATTGTGGCTTTGTGTGTTAACTCTCTTTTCAGCCACCAGGTTCCAGATGCTACCATGATGCCAATCAGACTTCCTTGGACAGACAACCCCACCAACGTGTCCTGGAACTCTGCTTCCCTGGAGCCCCACCATACTAGGGAAAGAGGCAAGCTGGGAGTATGGATCGACCAGTCAATGCCATGTTCAGCGGGGAAGCAATTACAGAAGCCAGACCTTCCACTTTCAGCATCCCACAGTGACCTTGGGTCCATACTCCCAGAGGAATAAAGAATAGGAAAGCTATCAGGTCAGAGGATAGAATACGAAGGTCTGCTGGTGGGAACTGTGTGGAGTTGTACCCCTCTTATCCTAGGGTTTTGTTAATGTCTCCTTTTTTAAGTAAAGAAAAAAATTTAAAAATAATTTAAAATATATCAACAAAGGAATACTTTACAAAATAAATTTCACTTTATTATTATGAAAGTGAAAGAGGACAAAATACTACTCAAATGTGGCACAAGGTGATATGAAGATTTTTATTTATTTATTTATTTATTTGCCTCCAGGGTTATCACTGGGGCTTGGTGCCAGCACTATGAATCCACTGCTCCTGAAGGCTATTTTTTCCCACTTTATTGGATAGGACAGAGAGAAATTGAGAGAGGAGGGGGAGTTTGAGAGGGAGAGAAAAAGACACCTGCTTCACTGCTTGTGAAGCAACCACCTGTAGGTGGGGAGCCAGAGTCTCGAACTGGGATTCCTCTTCCATAGGTCCTTGTGCTTCATACTACGTGTGCTTAACCTGGTGCCCACGGCTCTGCCCTGCGATGTGAAGACTGAAGCTACTGCACCTCTGGTGCCCCAGACATGAATGTTCTGTACACTAAAAGATGGAGCTATCTCCTGGATAAGAGTCTTAATTTTAATAAATAGGTTTATCAGCACAATAAACACTTTTAGCATGTTTTAAAACAAACAACCCCATATCCAAGGCTACAAATATGTTCTTTCATATTACCTTATATACATACTTTTATTTTTTACATTTAATGTCATTAATAATGCCACCAGTTTTTTGTTTTTTTTTTTACTATGGGCAATTGTTTAAATACAATTTATTGAAAAGACCTACTCCACTAAGCAAGAATGAAATAACTCCTTTTTGAGTTTGTAAGTAATTTAGCAGTCTTACAAAATCATAATTTCATACCCATCTGGGTAAATCACCATCAATCTTATGTTGAGTAAGCATTCATGAATGAATTTTAATTATTGAATACTTGTCATTTCATATAATACTTTATCTTACTCCACAACTAATATCCTACCAAAAACAGGTAGTACCTCACTACACCACAGCACAGCACAACACACCATCCATACTAGATAATACTATGCCTCGCATCAGATGTGGCCATATAGGTCCTATTATTTGGCATGATATCCCACTTTTTAAAATCATTGTTCAGTATGTTTTGGATATTTATGGATTTTGACTTTCCATACAAATTGTAGATTCTGCCCTTTAACATCCAAATATCTTTCAACAAATGAATATTTCTGGGATTTAACTATAATTGCATAGTATCCATACGTTAATTTGGGAAGAAGTTATATCTTTGAATTTGTTCTTGGAACTTTATCTTAGATTATTCTTTTTTAAAAAAATCCCTCCATTTGGGAAATGCTGATTTACAGGGCAGTTTTCACATGAATGAGATTTTTTATTATCTCTCTGTGATATGTCTGTGCACTACTCCCACTACAAACTTAAGTCCTCAACCAGAATCTTGCGCATTGTCCCCAAACCTCTCTCAATTCTCTGCCTTTTCTTCCCACCAAAGTCCTAGGCTTGGTGCAACAGAACACAAAGTTTCTGGACTATTCTATGCTACTCTCATCTATTTGTCTATGCTTTAATCAGCATCACACCATCTCGATTAATACAATATCTATATCTATATGTATATGATAGAGACAGAGAGCAAGGGACTCCTGAAGCGCTGCTTGGCCGCTTATGAAGCTTTGCCCCTTGGGGAGCAGGAGCTTGAACCAGGGTCCTTATTCACTGTAATCGCTTGGACTCTACCAGGTCTGACACTACCCAGTCCCCAGTTACTGTAGCTTTAGAGAAAATCCTCAAGTTGAATATATCAGTCACACAACTGTGCTTTGGTTGGGCTGTTTTCATCTGGTGTCTCTCCATATAAACTTGATTCTTTTTTTAAAAAAGATTTTATTTATTTATTTATTTATTTATTTAAGAGAGATGGGAAGTCAGAGCATCACTCTGGCCCATGGGGTGCTGGGGATCAGACTCAGGCCCTCATACTTGTAAGTTCAAGTCTCTTTTGAGCCACACCACCTCCATATAAACATTAAGATCAGTTTGTCAGTGTCCACAAAACTGACTTGCTGTAACTTCATTAAATCTATAGATTAAAGTACTAAGGACTGAAATACAACATCTTCCTATCTGTGAATATGAAATATTTATCTATTTATTTAGTTCTTACCAGATCAGTATTTTTAAATTTTTTTTTCGATTAAGACAGAGAGGCAGGGATAGAGAGTGAATGAGACCATAATACTGAAGATTCCTTTAGTGAGTTGGGGACTAGGCTCTAGCCTGGCTCATGCACATGGCAAAGCAGTACACTCTCAAAATAAGTGAGTTCTTTTGCTAGCCCTCAGCTTAGTACATTACACTGTGTAGATCTTGCACATATTTTGATAGAACTAAGTATTAACTTTAGGGTGACAACGTAAATGGCAGTTTGTGTTTTTAACTTTCAAATTCCACTTGTTCTTCACTGGCATACAGGAAAGTGATTGATCTTCATAGGGTAATTTACCTCGTACTCTACAACTTTATTAGAATCATTCATTTCAAAAGTTTTCTTGTCAATTACTTCAGATTTTCTACAGACGAAAAACGAAGTCACTTGCAATGCCGTTTATTTCTTCTTTCTTAATGTATATATGTTATTTGTGTCCTTGGCGTTTTTGCATTCACTAGAACAAAGTTACAAAAAATGATCAGAGACAACTTCCTTTCCTATATCTGACCTTATTGGGAAAGCTTTTGATGTAGTCACCGTTAAGGATAATGTTAGCTTTAAGTTCCAGTAGATATTCTTAACAAACTGAGGAAATTATCTTCATTGCTGTGATGTTGACTTTTTCCCTTCCTTCCTTTTCTTCCTTTCTTTTTTATTTTATTGCCACCAGGGTTATCAGTGGGGCTTGGTGCTTGCATGACAACTCCACTGGTCCTGATGGAATTTTCTTTTCTTTTTTCTTTCTTATCATCTGACAGAGAGGAAGAGAAGTATCCTCCCATTAGGTGGAGACAAGGGTTGATTCTGGATTCTTGCTCATAGCAATGTGTGCACTCCAAGAGGAATGCCACTGCCCAGCCTTGCAATAATATATTTGATAGGACAGAGAGAAATTGAGAGGGGAAGAGGAGATAGAAAGGAAGAGAGAAACAGAGATAACTGCAGTACTGCTTTACCACTTGTGAATCTTCTCTGCAGGTCAGGACTTGGGACTTGAACTTGTATCCTTGGCAAAGAGCCACATTTGCCACCAACTGCTTCCCACACTAACATATTTTTATTAAATCAGTTTTTCTAAGTCAATTTTGCATATCTGTTATAAATTCCACTTGGTAATGGTACCCACATTCTTTTTTTTACTTTCTACTTTATTTGATAGGATAGAGATAAATTGAAAGTGGAAGGAGAGGGGGAGAGAGAAAGATAGACACCTGTAGACCTGCTTCACCACTTGTGGAACATTCCCCCTGTGGGTGGAGAGTGTGAGCTTGAACTGGGGTCCTCCGTGCATGGTAATATGTATACTCAACCGGTGCACCGCTGCCCCATCACCCCTAGATTTATTTTACAGGGGAGCAGGGGGAGGGACATAGAACTTTGGTGGTGGGAATGGTGTTAATATAACCTATTAATTTACAGTCTCACAAATAATGAATTAATATGAGAGGGGAAAAATGGATTGAATGTCTCAAACTTTTTGATGCATAGACCATAGGCTGGGTATAAGTTCCTTCAATCTAACCACTTAAAACTTCAAATTGATTTTCAGATTGAATTTTAAGTGTGCTCAAATTGAATTATTAGAAATACATAATTAGAAATACATAATTAGAAATACATAATTGAATTATTAGAAATACATTTCTAATAATGACTTGTTTTTTGAAATATTAAATCTCCTAAAACCTTAAACCAGGAAGAACCAAAGCAACTGGTGGTGTTACTTTATAAGACACAACTCTAAATAAATAAAAGGACATACATAAATTATGGTGCAGTTTTATATGATACAGTACATCCTAACAATGGGATTTTCAAAGTAAAACCAACTGCCAAATAATTTTGTTATATCAATAACTATCTATTGCCTTCTTAAACCCTAAGACAGCAGAAACCTTCCCCTTTCTCTATAAAGCCCATACATCTCCCAGTTCTAGATCCTCTAGGGTGGGCCTCACTTTCCTGCATGCTTCTCTCAAGTCATACCAACTGATATTGCATCTGCTGATCCCAACCTAATCAATACAACCAGTACCATGTCGGCATGCTTCATTTTGGATTGTGTCCAGAGACTTCAGGCAAGGAATGTCAACCCTTAAGCTTCATTACTCTTACTCTGGAGGTGAAACCTTTCCTTTCTCACAGGAGTCCTTAAACCCATTTCAGGTGTTGCACTTCTTAACAAAACCTCAAAACCTAGATATAGACCAGGGCTCATGAGATAGGGCATATGTACAAGGGTCCATAAGTCAGGGGAAAATATAGACCTTAAAGCAAAAGTGCACAATAATTTGCAGGGAGTCCATAAATGAAGCAAGCAAGTAGAAAAACCTAACAATACAACTTAAAGTACCTAATGAAGCAATTTCTACTTAGATCTAGATACCCTCCTCATCCACCTCCTATTACACATCCCTCAATCACTCCAAAGCTAACCTTGTCAGACAAAGTAAGGACTACAAAAGCTGAAGAAGGGCAAGAGACTGGCAGACTGTAAGGATGACTCTTTAGTCACTACCAGGCCACCCCATCACCTGGGGCTCTGATCAAGGAGTCCTTGATTCCACATAGACATGATGGGGCTAGACCTCTAACAGATCCCTCTCCCCACTGTCACTGGTCATCTCCATCAGGAACAACGTAACGGACCTCTCTGTGGGCCCCTATAAGACCTTGCCCTCAATGTGAATCAACAATGGTAGGGAATGTTCTATTCTCTAAAGGGAGGTTGGACAACATACTCTACCTACTACCTGAGGAAGATATGTCCTGAAATTTAGTGCAGCCTGGAATAGCTGTGACCACAGAATGCAAGCTTAGATCTACAGGGATGCAGAGGTTACACAGGCTTCTGTGCTGAATATGGGCCCCAGATCAAATGATGGGGTTTACAGTCAATATTTATATACTTTCCCCATATTTGGGAGCTAGTCTCTTCCCTGATCCATCTTTCTAGTCCTTTTTCCAACTATGACACCATCTCCCCAGACAATAACCTGGGTCCACCAGCATTTAGATGTCAAGCACAGGCAACAACTAGTAAAGTCATGGACCCCTTCCAATATACCTAAAATAGACCTATTAACTTTTTCCAAAACAGAGACCCCAAATCTTCATCTGTAATATTCTTGCCTTTAGGTTCCTAATTAGTCAACAATTTGTTCTGCTTTATATCTTAACTTTTTCAGTCACAAGGTTCCAGATGATACTATGATACCAACCTGACTTCTCTGGGCAGAGAACCCCAGCATGTGTCCTGGAGGCCCACTTCCACAGATCACTGCCCCACTAGGGAAAGAGAGAGACAGGCTGCGAGTATGGATTGACCTGCCAACACCCATGTTCAGTGGAGAAGCAATTACAGAAGCCAGACCTCCCACCTTCTGCACCCCATAGTGATCCTGGGCCCAGGGGGATAAAGAATATGAAGCTATTAAGGAAGGGGATTGGATACAAGTTCAGGGGCTGGGCATTGTATGGAAATGTACCCTTCTTCTTCTTCTTAAAGTATTTATTTATTGCCACTAGAGTTATTGCTAGGACTGGGTGCTGGCATCATGAATCCACTGCTCTTAGCAGCCATTTTTTTCTTTCTTTCTAATTTTTATTAGGTATGACAGAGAGAAATTGAGAGGGGGCAGGGAGACAGAGAGAAAGACATCTGCAGATCTTCACTGCTCCTGAAGCGGACCCCCTGTAGGTGCTCAAACCTGCCTCCTTGTGCTTGGTAATATGTGTGCTTTACTGGGTGTGCCACTGCCCAGCCCCCAAAAGTTAACAGACTTTTAAAGAGCAGTTTTATTTTACATAAATTTGAGCAAGTAGTACAGGAAAATTCCCACATTAATCCTCACCTCTTTTCCCCTATTAATGACATCTTGCCCACAAGATGATGGTCTTTCAGATAGAGTACTACCTTACTATGTTCAAGATCCTCATTAAGCTCAAGATCACCACATTAAGAAAATGTATATTAATTTGGCATATTTGTTAAAATTGATAAAAGATAAATAAGACAGATTTAGCATTCTTGGAATGGAAAAGTTGCTTGGAAGTTACTTCAGTCTCCTCCTTTCTCTGTCCTTCCTCCTTTCTCTCCCTCTCCGCTTTTTCTTTCCTTTATTTCCAAAAATATATCTCTTAGTAAGTGCCAGCTATTTTTCTTTGAAATAAGAAATGTACCCTTCTTATCCTATAGCCTTTTCCATATTTCCATTTTATAAATAAAAATTTAAAAAGATTTATTTTATAAATTAGATTTATACATTATATATATGGAAGATTAAAAATCTTCTTTTTGTTTTTATTTAGTAAGGGGGTAATTTTGGCATTCTAGAATGGCATGAACACAGGTAATATTCCTGACAATACTGAAAGAATGTGAGGTACAGTCTATAAAGGAACTTCTTGATTCCACCCCCAGAGCATGTCAAGTTTGATGGGAGAGGGCTGATAATTATTATGTCCTCTTACTGTTGAGCCTCGTCATTTGGTTTTCAACTACATCTGGAGACTCCAAATAGACATTTATGGAGAAATCAGTTCCCTAAAAAGAAGCATCAGTAAGCATACCCTGGAATTCCTTGGCTAGAGGAATATCTACTTATCATTCCCTGGGACTCTTACTTCCACTTGATTTTTGAGTCTCACCAATGCTGTACCTATAGATGTCTGGATGCGAGGTCCCTTGCTCTGCTCTGCTCTGCTCTGCTCTGCTCTGCTCTGCTCTGCTCTGCTCTGCTCTGCTCTGCTCTGCTCTGCTCTGCTCTGCTCTGCTCTGCTTTGCTCTGCTCTGCTACTTTAGGTGTCAGCTTACAGAGGAGGAAATAAATCAGCCAGAGAGTAAGGGCTGAAAGCAGGAAGACACTCAAGTAATTATCAGTAGTAGCTAAATAATATATTTCAATATTTAAACAATTAAGTCATATTTACATATTCCTATATCTGCTTTGTTTGTAATTAAACCTTGATTTTAAATTAATTTTTTACAGTGCCATTGCTTCATAAACACACTATTTCAACACTGCAGACATTTTTTCATTCAGATCAAGAGACAGTGAGGCCAGAGAGAGGGAGAAACCACAGCACTAGGGCTTCCTCCAATGCCATACACCTCCTGTGGAGTGAATGGGTTCAACCCTGAGTCAGACATTTGGTCTGGCATGAGCTCTACCCAGAGATCTCTCTTCCATCCTGTCACTTCTATTTCAATGCTTACCAACCTTTACAGCACTCTAATACCTATGACACTTTGATCTTGATGTTGTTTTTATTGAAAAGTAACAAGTGAAGGCTTTTATACAATATGTCAACTACAACATGGCTAATAGCAACTTCTTTCAGTTGCAAATATATTCTGATTGCAGTGAAGTTAAAATGTGCAAAAATGCATACCTGGAATCAAATAGCTGATAAATTATTAGTATATTGTCAGTATTCTCTAATTTGAAATGTAACTATAGACAAATCAATATTGCATCATTAAATTAACATATCCAGAACAAGAACTATGCTATAGGATTTTTGTTACTCTAATATAAATTTGAGATTTTTTTTTCTGAATTACTTCTATTTTCTATCAGGTGCCCATATGTCAATCATTATGTTAAATGCTGAGTAACTAATAGTGAAACAATAGAATCTTGAACTTCAGTAGCACACTAAATAAAAACATTTTAGTTATAGCTATTAAACATATGCTTTTGCACGTGATAAGCACAAAAGACAAGTCAGCCAGTCCTAGCTTCAGGGGGAGTAAATAAGAAGGGAATTACTTTTGATAGCTTAATCAGGTACACTGTTTTATCTTGTGCTTTCTGAAGTCCTAGCAGACTTTGCAATGCATCTCATGGCTCCTATGGGAAGTAGCCAAGAGATCAGACCCACTTCCTAAACCAGAGCAGATGTATTCTTAACTGTTTTATACATTATATTGAATTTTGGGTAATATTTCATTTGAAAAAAAGAGGTTTTCTGCTAAAATATAAAGTTTGAAAACCACTAATCTGGTGGACAAAGCACTAATCTCAGCATGAAAATGTTTAAATTCAATTTCCAACTCTACTGCCCATTTAACTTCAAATAGCCAAACCACGTGTAAACACATGACTGACAAACAAATGATTCTAAATGATTCTGATCCTAGCTTTCAGTTAAACTGTGGAGAAAATTTTGTGAATTATTCTATTTTGACTGCTGCGCATGAAAAAGCCTCTATCTTATCCTGTGATGACAATAACACTACAACTATCTATTTATTGGGCTGTTGGGAAAGTCCTGATGTATTTTTTCTATGTTTTTCTATGCAAAAATGTGTCATGACTTTCCCAACAGCCCAATATTATATGTAGAGACAGATCATAGTTTTCCCTCATTTGGGAAGCACATAAAAAGAATTAATATTACAATAATAATAATAACAATAACAATTATTATTAATGCTTTTGTTACTATTAATAACAAACCTTTTACCATACATTAATTTCATTTATTTTTAATCAATCTCGGGGCAGTGCTGCCCCCATTTTTAAAGTGAGAAAATGAAGGTTCAAAAAAGCCAAGTTTGCTTATGATGCCAAAGGTGAAGCTACAGCCTCCAGCTTTAGATCTCTGTCTCTCTCTATCTTTATCTACCTTTAAGTACAGCATATTACCTCTCTGCATCAAGTCTTCCTATCCCAGGTACGGTTATATTAGCGAAGTGGTTCACAAGAAAAGAGTGTACTTTTCCAAGGTAGACCGAAGTATAAAGGTAAAGTATTGCATACATACACTTTAAAAGGCACTAAAATTATTTGCCTATTAGAAAAAAAATGAGGATATTACAAAACCAGTAAACCACAATTCATTACTATCTGAAAGAATTTAAAATACTTCACTAGTTGTGAAGATGCCATGATTAAAATACCCAGACAGACGTATATACAAAATAACATAGCTCTACACTATGGGGGCATCTATGAGTAATGTAGATGTAACTCAGACTAACAGGGCTGACAAATCTATACAGGCAGATCAACCTTCCTGGCTAAGAACCAGGAGTTACGCTTGTTACTTAGAAATCTCAAGGGTACCATGCAATCAGAGGTCACAATCGAGGCAACAGAAGCAATGTCACCATATCAGAGAATGGGCCAATTCATATCTGGTCTCTGACAGTCACTGAGGTCAAGGCTTGTGGCAAATCATTGTATTCACCAGGAATATTCCCAACACACTTTTAGAATAGTCATCTGAACAAACAAGTCCAGGTCATCTGTAGGTTAAATCTAGTTCTTTCTCGGAGTACTAGAGCTTACTTTCTGATCTCAACTTCCAACAGTTTTTAGATTTACAATTTATAATTTTCTTTTGATAAACTAAATGCAGAATATTTTGTTTACTGACCTCAACTATAAGCCTACATTTAAATGCATACATTTAACACTTCAGTTTTATTCTTTAATAGGAAAAGTGCTCTTAAATTTGACTACAATAAATAAACAATTTCATATTTTATAGTGTAAAGTGAATTGTACTTAAAGACAATAACCTTATAATCAAGCCAAGTAGTCTTAAAATTTGTCAGTTAATTACCTCCTTATCAATACCTCATGGAAACAAAGTCAGAATAGTAACTTCTACTAAAAGATACAAAATTTACTATTAACTACCTAGTAATGAATATATAACAAAAGATGCTTATAAATAAGTAGTGACAACACACATTTACATCTGATATCAAGTATACATTAAAAATAAAAATATACTTATAGTAGAGTAGCATTCATCTTTACGTAAGAGATATGTTCTAAAAATTACATCTTCCTCAGAACATTATGAAACTTATCATTCCCTCCATGTTTTAAGAAAACTTAGACCACACTTAAAAAATTACCGTCAATCTTAGTCCATATTTTAATTTAACAATATGTAAAATATCATTAGTTACACAATTTAATATATTTATTGTTCATTTTACATAAAAATACTGAGATTATTCTTTCTATAAATTTTATTTACACTGCTTCAGAAGCCAGGATTGAAAAATTATGTATATTACAGTTCTTTTTTTTTCACATATATCCCAAAAAATCAGAAAGCCAAGCGTTTGATGCTTAACTTTTATTTTGTAGCTCACTCCTGTAAGTCCTTATAGTTAATACTTATATCTTTAATGTGTAGTTAAATATATATAATATGTACACAATACCATAAAGTAGTTCTAAGAGATAGACTTAATAAATTTAAAATATGGGACTATAAGACTAAAACTGTTACTAGTTCAAGTCAACTGGTAAGAGTAAAATTTTCATGGCTGTATAATTATTTTACCACCAATAGAAAAGCATGGCTTTTGTGATTAATATATCACATTTCAAAACCATATCTAAGATCATACTTTTCTCATTGTTTAATCACATGTCTAATTTTAGTTGCTTACTTTATAATGACTTTTAGAATATGCTAGATCAAAACTGAGAATTCATTTTGTTTGGTAGGTTGCATGATCCCTGTGAAGGTACAAATCTCAGTTTAGTTTAATTAAATCAGAATACATGCCAGCTATGGAAACTTTGCTCATTAAGTCTTACATTTTAAAATCAATATATTTAAGTTTAGTTCTAATATATTGTAAGTCCATAGGTTTATTAACTGTACAAGAAGAACAGTGTATCAAATGTATGTTAAACATTAAAAATATTATTTTAAGGAAACACTTCTTGACCTCATTAAAATAATTAACATTTCATAACATTATATTTCACATCCAAGTTACGGAAGAGCAAAAAAAAATTATCAAAACAAACTACAGTCAATTACATTTTCAGATCAGCAAAATGCACTTGTATGAGTCTTCCTTCCCTAATCCAATTGCCAAAGGCATTTTAGCAGCTTGAATAGGTGGTTAGCAACATTCCTGTCATACTTTCTGGAATACACAGGTTTCATGTTGCTCTTATTCTTTTATTGTTTTCTTTCTGTAGCTATGTCTTCTCATAAAGACAAAAGATTATACTCACACACATTAACACATACACTTACATATATGATTGTAGTTAATTTTTGTTGTCACAATGTTCAAGCTATTCTGGTGAGCTATTGAAGGATAATGTGACTTTACTTACTTGTCTATTTTGTAACCTGAATTACATTAAGACAAAGGGAAGGCTTTTAGTGCAAGTTAATCTTTTAGAGACTCATGATTTCCTATCCTACTGGACAACAGAATTAATGATTTGGGTAGTTATAAGCATGATGAACAAATAGATGGTAATAAGTTTCATTTCGATTCTATCATATTGAATATCTATAATTTCACCTTAAAAGGAAGAATTTTGGCTAAACTATCTTCTACTTTTTAAGTTCTATGACATTTGACTTGTTTCTAAAATTATCTGAGTTTCACACTCTGAGACCTGGGTCACAACCTTATTTAGGGACAGGAAATAGTTATCAGGTCACTGAATGGTCAAATGGAAAAGGATTTGAAATGCTTCAGCACTTAGGACTCTCTATTCATTGATATAATTGACTTCTATATTGTATAAATGTTGAAGTTTCTTTATTGGAAATAGTTAGCTTATGTCTATCTGATTATAGAAGTTTCAAGAAAAAAACCTAGAAAGTATATACAGATACTAAGAATATAAATGAACAATCTTACAGATCAATAGAAAAAGAGTGGTGTATAAGATAAGCACAGATATTTTAACTAACAATTTTAGTCCAAAGCTAGTATAATCTCCTTGGCAGTAAGGTATAGTACAACTGGAGGTAAAAACAAAGGAAAAGGGAATTCCCTTTTTTTTCTTTTAAAGTAGATGCTATTTTTCTTTTAAAATAGAACTCACAACTTCCTGAATTAATTTAGCAGCACCTTTTCCTATGAGGCAGAACAAAATCATATAAGGATTCTTGTATAATAACGATTAATCCAAGTTCATGATTTTTCTTTTATATTCACCTGATATTACTTATTTCTAATTACAAAAATTAGCAAAATAGGAGAATGAGAAACTATGTTACTATTTAATTTGAGTCATATAGCAATGATCAGCATCCCTGAAGTTCATAATCATAACTGGAAGTCAAAGTGATCACTCAACACAGTTTCCTACTACCATAGTATCCCTGACTTTATGCAGAAAGCACTTGGCTAAGAAAGGGTTGTTTTTAAACAGATAAAGAGAGGTAAATGAGAATTAAGTTGAAATATGGCATAAATAACTGACTCCTCAATGTTTAGAAGCCCAAGTGATGAACATTGATGATAATTGTACTAGGTAAAGACATTCCATAATCACATTAACTTTTCTATATATGATCATGAAAACATTAGAGATAGCTGTTTGATTCCCAAACGGTCAAGGAAGCTATCCTATCATTGATAGACAGAAAGTCAGAAAATTAGGCACAGATTTTATTTTTAAGTTTTATTTTATAATAAGAAACTGGGCCATTAAGAGTATGTAACCAAAGCTGGAGTGCGTGGAAGGCCCCTGCAGTCTTTTACAACTTTTCAGAGGCCTCGGTTGTGAACTGGGTTTGCACTCTGCCAGCAGAGCAGCTCTGACCCATGGAGAGCACTCCTTCAGATCAACACTGCCTCAGGCCTTTCTGCTTTCTCCAAGAAGTCTTACATTTCAGGCATCAAGTTGAATTTCTTCTGGAGATGATTAACCCAAACCCATGACAGATTTTTTCCAAGATATCCAACCCCTTATGTTTATTTTATCCTGGCTCTTTTTTGGATGTACTGGACACAAGTAACTTACTCATTTTACATGTTAAAGGGCTGGTGGAGAGCCATTAATTCCTTTAAAAATGAGAAAATATTTCAATGTCTCAGGCTCTATTATGTGAACACACATTAACTACATGATTTAAAATTTTAAGAAAGATGTTTCTCCTCTACTATAGAATTTTTTAAAGCATTTCATCACATCTCAAGATAGGGATCTTACTCTTTCTTAGAAAATGTATTCTCCTGGTGTATTAAAAAGCACAATGTTAGAAGGATCAGTTACTGTTTCCATAAGCCCAGTTTGTAGGGGGTTTCAACTAACCTGAATCTTGGCACACAATTTAGTTAATAGTCAAATAAAAATATATATAAAAGGGCCTATTTCATCTTGTATACTGGTCCTTGCATTTGTTTCTATTCCTATAACATTTTCTTCTTATCAAGGGTGCTATGAATTAAAGGAAAATAATTCAGGTGTTTTATGTCCTTCTCAAAGTAAAAATATTTTAATCTCAGTGGTGACTGGATGACTTTTATGGAAAAAGAGTAGTGGTATTTTTAAGCAAGTAAAATTTTTATACTTTGAAGACATGGTGCAAAAGGATAAGATATTTTTAGCTTGTTTTTGGAAAGCATACCCAAATCTTTGAAGACCCAAGTTGCAAATGTAGTGGAATTATTATTGTGAGCATTCATGCTATTAAAATAGTTTAATACATAAATTCAAAGATATAAAATATTGGGCTCATTCATATAGCAAAAGTAAGATCTATTCAGTGGTACAAATCAACATTTACTCTTAAAATTAACGTAGGTATATCAAAGGAAATATATAAAATTAAAGGAACAGTTTAAATGTATACTGTTCAATAAAGTCTCAATAAGCAAATTAAGGCAAGTATATATATTCCAATTTAATAAAAATTTAATCAGTTGGAAGTTTTATGTATGCACACATATAGGTACAAGAGAACAAATATGAACACAGCAAGCATGAACTAAATAAATAGCTTGAAAACACAGAGCTTTCATGGGCACAAATAATTCTATTTGAACATAGCAAGTTATTTCTTGGTAGTAAATCTGAGAAATTTACAAGTTTGAGTGAGATAAACTTTAAATTTATCAGTTGGGCGATGGTAAAATGTTGACTCTATGATAAATAAGCTTTGTTTCTTATAACTACTATAAGAAACTAAATTTATTTAAATTTAATTCTATTTAGCTAACATATAAATAGTATTTGATACTATCTCTTTAAATAGAAAAATCTCATGTACAAGTTAAGGTTACTGGTACAGAAAATAATAAAATTATATTTTACAAAATTTCAAGGGACAATTTTATTTTGAACAGGGACTGATAAGCACTACAAAATTATTTAAAAATTATAAAACCTAGAATCACAATAATCATGAAAAAATCGATTCACTGCTCTGGACAAGCAATTTTGGAAGTATTTCTTTTTCTGTTCATAAATTTAAAGTAAATTTTATCTTTATAAAATACATATCAATATTTGAATCAAAATATTTTATATCTAAGTAGGGGGATAAAAACTAAGTTAATTTTATAATTAGATTTATTACTGGAATGCTTAAAGGTATCGGTTTCTTCTTTAATTCATGCTTCAACGGGTTACCTAAGTTCAAGACCTTATATAGCATGAAGAAAAGAAATGACAAGGGATAGCATATACATTGGGGGTGGCAGGTTAATGGCAGAAGTGTGACTGATTGATTGATTGACACCACTTTAAGAAATGTGAATTAAAACTGCCTATCAATTTTGTCTAGCTCAAATTTAGGGTATGGATAATTTTCCAGAGTTTCTGTCTTGTCTGTTCACATAATTATATACATATCTACCTCCTCCTAGAAAATCTCTTTTGAAAAAACAATCACTAAGCAAAAACTTAATGTCCCTATAACATACATACCACATTCAAAAATATAAGTTTTAAAGTGAATCCAGTTAATGTAATGAAGCTTAAACTGTAAAGCCTTATTATAAATATTGTTCTTGATGACAGTAATGGGTAAAATATATTAATCTTACTATCATCAGGTAATAGCCCTAGTATTTCATCCGTGGTCACTTATTTAACTCTGTCAGCTATGTATCAGTTAATCTCATTACAACAATTTCACAATGGAAGACACAGACATAGAAAGGCTAAGTGTGGGAGCAGAATCACCTCTAGAAAGGAGTGGAGCTAAGTTTGATTTATTTCTATGTTGTTATTAAGGGACTGCTGGTTTTATAAATCTGTATTTATTTTTGTGAACTATTTCACCTTTTTCCATATTGCCATACCATGCCCACCCTCAAGGAGGTGTCTGTCTCCCTAGCCTCCAGAACACTGGTATTCTTTCTTTCCTCTCCACCCTCTACCCTTCACCCTCCACCCCTACACCCCCTACCCTCACCACCTACCTGCCTGCTCCCCCCAACACTTACACACTGTCTATTCCTCACCCAGCTGTCAATTCTGCTTCTCTCTTTCCCTCTTTATTTCCCGGTCCCTCTCAATTTCTCTGTCTCTGTCTAATAAATAAATAAAAGATTTTTTAAATGAGAGAAACAAAATTGCAAGCAAAAATCACTGTTATCTGAGAAACATAAAAACATATACTGGCATTATTGCTTATTTATAGTCTTCCATTAAGTGTCTCATAAGCTATGAAACAGTAATAGGAAGTTACACTGTTTACAGTGATGAAGTTTTTCAAAATCCTAAACCTCACAGCTGGTTGAGCTTAAGTAGGAAATGATAAAATGAATTCCAAAGTTTGTTAAATAGATCTAAGGGGTGACTGAAGACAGTGGGACCCAAAGCTTGAATGTGAACACTGAATGAGTTGTAAGTTTAAATTGGGAATGGGCCAATATCTGACTCTGAGTAACAGCAATTGGCAGGAAGAGTGTTTCTGAGAATCCAAAGATATTTTTGTTAACTCAGAACTGTTTATTAATTCAATAAATACTTACTGAGTTCCCACTATGGATGAATCTAACACTGTTCCTAGGTTCTAGGACTGGAAGGAAACAGAAATATGATTAAGACTTGATCCCTGACCTTGGAAAGATTTATAGGCAGGGGAGGAAATAGATAAATGCATATAGCTATAGCAAAGCGTTAAAGAGACATGGACAAAGGCCTAAGGGAGACTTGATGGAGTTAGGAATAACTGATAGATGAAATGACATTTATCTGAGTCATGAGGGCTAACAGAAGTCTGAAACAAAAAAAAAGGTAAAGAAAAGCATTAGAGATCAAGGAAACAGCATAAAACATGAATGGGAGATTTTGGGGGGGCGGACAAGCAGCCCATTATATTTGGAAATATATGAAGCAGTTCAATATAGTTTGGGACTATTTCAGAGGAAGGGAGAAGTGACACAAAGTGCTAGAAAGGTATGCTGAGAACAACAGTGTTGTACGCAGAATTAGTTTAGAAAGAATCGCAGGAGAGCTATAAATCATGGCATTTACAAGATTAAGAGGTATGGGTATTAGAAAACAGGCTGTGGCAAGACTTTGCTGTAAGAGATATTGCAGACATTGGTTGATGGAGGTGCAATGGTTTTTGGCTATTCTTTTAATATTTATTTATTTTCCCTTTTGTTGCCCTTGTTGTATTGTTATAGTTATTAATGTTGTTGATATTGATGTCCTTGTTGGATAGAACAGAGAGAAATGGAGAGAGGAGGAGAAGATGGGGGGGAGATAGACACCTGCAGACCTGCTTCACCACTTATGAAGAGTGACTCCCTTGCAGGTGGGGAGTCGGGGGGCTTGAACCCGGATCCTTACACCGGTCCTTGCGCTTTGCGCCACTTATGCTTAACCTGCCGCGCTACCGCCTGACTCCCCTACTTTGGCTATTTTTTTTTCCTTCCTGTTCTCACTTTTTGAAGGGTTAGTGGTTTACAGTATGGTTGTTTACAGTATGGTTGTTGACATAGCCCATGACATTTTTCACACACTCCCAACCTCCCTCCCCAGAGTCTTCTGCCTTGGGCAAGTATGAAGTGCCCAGACCAAGGTTCACTTTGTGTTTTCCTTTACTGATTTGTTTTGTAAATTCCACTTATAATTGAGATCATCTGGTATTTGTCCTTCTCTTTTTGACTTATCTCACATAATGGAATGCCTTCAAATTCTATCCAGGACGAAGTGAAGGAGATGACTTGATTATTTTTTTTGATAGCTGAGTACTATTCCATTGGATATCTGAACCATAACTTGCTTAGCCATTCATCTGTGATTGGACATCTATTTTGTTTCCAAGATTGGGCTATTAAAATTGTGCTGCATCCATATCAAATAATATTGCATCTGCCGATCACAACCTAACCAACACAACGATTGCCACCTCAACATGCTTCACTTCAGACTGTGTCCAGAGACTTCACGTGTGGAATGACAACCCTTCAGCTTCATTACTCGGGTGAGACTTTTCCTTTCATAGTACACTCTAATTTCATCTCAGGTGGTTCACTTTCTAACAAAGTCCCAAAACCTAGATATACACCAGTTTCTGTGAGAGAGAGCTTATGTTCACACGTATCCATAAACTACTGCAAAATATATGCCTGAAAGCAGAAGTTCACTAGAGTTTGCAGTGAGTACCCCCCTAACATTTCCTCTCCACTATTCCAAGCTTTGGGTCCATGATTGCTCAACAATTTGTTTGGCTTCGTATGTTAACTCTCAATCACCAGATGCTATCAGGATGCTGGCCAGGCTTCCCTAGACTGAAGACCCCACCAATATGTCCTGGAGCTCAGCTTCCCCAGAGACCCACCCTACTAGGGAAAGAGAGAGGCAGACTGGGAATATGGACCGACCAGTCAACGCCCATGTTCAGCGGGGAAGCTATTACAGAAGCCAGACCTTCCACCTTCTGCAACCCTCAATGACCCTGGGTCCATGCTCCCAGAGGGATAGAGAATGGGAAAGCTATCAGGGGAGGGGGTGGGATATGGAGATTGGGTGGTGGGAATTGTATGGAATTGTACCCCTCCTACCCTATGGTTTTGTTAATTAATCCTTTCTTAAATAAAAAATAAAAAAATAAAATTGTGCTGCAACCAACACAGGTATACAAAGATCTCTTTAGATGAATGTGTTTGTTTAATTTGGATATATCCCCAAGAAAGCAATTGCTGGGTTATGTGGTAGATACGTTTCTAGTGTTTGGAGAAGACTCTAGGTATAATGTTTTTATTTAGGAAAAGATAAAGAGAGGAATTAAGTATAATTCTAATTTTTTCTACATAAAGTAAATGGTTTGTGCTAAGAGAAACAGTATAGAAAGAACTGGCCAGCCTGGTGGAACTTTTAATTAGGTAGCATTTGAAGTGTGCCAAAAACAAAGATGGAGAGAAATCTAGTTGCCATTGTCTGTAAACACAAGTTATGTATGACAACTAAGCATTAAATCTCGGTGTTTTCATCATGCCAGAAGACTAGACCTGATTAATCCCTTCATGATGCTTTTATTGGCCTATTTATATAAGCTTTTTAATGGGAGGCAAAGGTTGCTTTATAGACAGTGACTGTATCTTATTCACCATTGTATTCTTTGGACAAATGTAATATCTTGCAAAGTAGACATTTGCTATATGAATATGTAACATATTTATTGACTGAATAATGTAAGAAATAAAAGTTCATATCACTAATAGTTAAAGAAGAGGAATAAACAGAGAAGTCAACTAAAAATGAGTGGTCAGATAAATAGGAAGATGAGAAGAAAAATGGGAAGGATGCAAACTGAGAAGAAAAATTCTAGGCAGGGGGCCAGGTAGCGGTGGTGCACTTGGGTAAGTGCACACATCACAGTTCGCAAGGACTTAGGTTCAAGCCCCTGGTCCCCACCTGCAAGGGGGAGGCTTCACAAAGTGGTGAAGCAGAAGTGAGGTGTCACTCTATCTCTTTCCCTCTCTGTATCTCCCTCTCCACTCTCAATTTCTCTTTCTCTAGACAATAATAAATAAATAAAAAGATTTTTTTTAAAAAAGAAAAGAAAACTTCTAGGGAGAAGAATTCCCAAGGGGAAAAAAGTAAGTAGAATGAAGGTAGAAAAGAGCTTTCTTAAGTCCAATTAACAGGCAAACCTGACTACCAAAAGGCATGTATTGGGTTGTCTAAAAAAGGATGATGTATTTTATTTGTTTTGTTTTTCTATGCAAATACAAGTCATGACTTCTCCAACAACCCAAGTGGCTTTTTTAATAGAATGCAGGGCTCTCATCAGACTGTATACTCAGCATAACTATAGAAAACAGCTGGGCATAAGATTATACATTTTACTTTATTGTCGTTTAGTGGGCTGAATTTTTTTTAATTTCTATTTTTTTATTATTCATTTAAAAAAGGAGACATTAACAAAACCATAGGATAAGAGGAGTACAATTCCACACAATTCCCACCACCAGATCTCCGTATCCCATCCCCTCCCCTGATAGCTTATTCTTTATCCCTCTGGGAGTATGGACCCAAGGTCATTGTGGGATGCAGAAGGTGGAAGGTCTGGCTTCTGTAATTGCTTCCCCCACTGGACATGGGCGTTGACTGGTCGATCCATACTCCCATAGGCTGAATTTTTTAGTACCTGTCTATAAATTGTATCTAAGTCTCAAATACAATAAGAGAAAATAGAAGGTTGAAATGATTTAAAAAAAATAAAAGATGTAAAACAAAATGAAGAATAAAGATCTGGATTCGACTAATACAGTGATAAGAAAAAAGAGAGAGATGAACAGTATCCTGAAAACAAGGCAGCATCACATTTTCAATGGCAGAGAAGCAGCTTTTGCATATGCTCATCTCAGGAAATTAGTGGATATCACAGAGGGTAAGTATAAGAGATGAAAGACAGGGGTCCAGGGGTGGCACACCTGGTTGAGCTCACATGTTATGACGTACAAGGATCCAGGTTCAAGCCCCTGATCCCCACCTGCAGGGGAAAAGCTCTGTGAGTGTGAAGCAGTTATTTAGGTGACTCTCTGCCACTCTTCCTCTCTATCAGTCCCTTCCCTCTCAATATCTGGTAGTCTCTACCAATAAATAAAGATAAGAAAAAAGATTTTTAAAAATATTGTGTGCGAGAGAGACAGTATGTGGGATATCATGAAATCAAGCAGATAACATCTGAAGATTTATCCAAATAAAAGATGAATTTTAGCATTGGAAAAATTTGTCAGGGCTGTGGACATAGCATAATGCTTATGCAAAAAGACTGCCATGCCTGCAACACCAAAGTCCCAGGTTCAAGCCTCAGCACCACCAAAAGCTAGAACTGAACAGTGCTCTGATAAAACAAAAACAAACCAACCAACCAAAAAAAAAAATACAGAAAAATTTGTCATAATTTATTAAGAGAGAAAAAAAAAACCCACAGTGAAGTTCAGAATGCTAATGGAAATAAAAGAAAAATGATTACTGCTATAGCCAGAGTACTGTGTTGAACAATACTTTCACACTTCATCATTTTTCTATGGACTCTATAGGTGAGAAACAAGTTATGCATACTCATAGCTCATAAACACCTTTTAAAAAGAATTTTGCTTTTCTTCCCTTTTATTTCTCTGTCTACAGTATTCACCCTGGCTCAAGCTACCACCTCCATGCTGAATCAGTGCAATGACCTTCTGACCGGTCTTAGGTTCACACTTAAGTCTCTTCTACTGTTCACCAGATATTCCATCAAAATTACTTTAAAAAATCTGACCACATCATCTTTTGCTTATAATGATGGCTCTTGGAATAGAAAAAGTCAAATCGTCAATCTAGACTCAAAGGAACTGATTAAAATTGCTACCTGCTGTCCACCTCTCCAGATTCATCCTACTCTTTGTTTTCTGGTTCTATTTTCCTTCTGTCGCTTGAATGTCCTCAGAATTTCTGTCTTTAAGATTTTTCCATAGGCCTGGCACACTTACTGCTACACTACTTTTCCTTTGCCTGGTTACTCCTACTCAAACTTCAAATTGAACCCCAGTGTCACTTTTTCTCTATCATTCTGGGCTAGATTTATAATGAACTTTCCTTACAGCTGTGTTACACATGCCAGGACAAATTTCCCCATCTGCTCTCACCCCTTTCCAGTCAGCTCCTGTAACCACAGCCTGCACTTATTTCACTCATAACCATATCCTCTTATCTTTTCACAGTGACAACTTCATGATGGACAGAAGATAACTATGTGCTAGTAGATTATACAGGGAAGGAAAGGAATTCAGTATTAATTTCTGCATTCTGAAGGCAAGCTCATTTTAATTTCTTCTAAATATTTTTTGTCCAATTCACCCAGTGACTTTATGTGGAATATATTGTTTTCTCTAATTAATTAGTGAAAAGGAGTCAAGAATGCCCTGTAGTTAAATAATAGGAAAGCTATCAAGGGAGGGGAGGGGATACCGAGCTCTGGTGGTGGGAATTGTATGGTTGTAACCCTCTTATCCTATGGTTTTGTCAGTGTTTCCTTTTTATAAATAAATAAAAATTTAAAAAAAGAATGTCCTATAGTATTTACTCTTGTGTTGGCCTGTTGGTGAAAATTACTGCTTTGCTATTAAAAGTGTCATCCCCCCTCCCTTTTATATTGTTTACTGGGGGGATGACTTGCAGTTCAGTTGTTGACACCTGGATACAAACTCCCATGACAAGTGGCTACAAAACATTCTCGCCCTCAAAATAAGTCCTTTTCCTCCACTGTGCATCAGGACTCCAAAACCCTCTTCATCACCTCACACTCCTCCCCAGCCATCCCCAGAAATCATTGCTTTGGTGCAGTACACCATAACTAGTTCAAGATTCACTCTGTATTCTCTCTTTCCTTGTGACTTAAGGTCTACCTAAAAATGAGATCATCTAGTATTCATCTTTCTCCGTTTGACTTATGTCACCTACTATGATTCCTGTGAGGTTATCCAAGATTTGGCAATGGAGATGTTTTCATCATTTCTACAATTGAGCAATATTCATTGTGGATGTATACCACAACTTCCTTAGACATTCATCTATCTGTAGTTCTACATCTAGGTTGCTTCCAAGTTTGAGCTAATGCAAACTGTGCTTCTAACAATATAGGTAGGTATAGATCTCTTTGTATATATGCCTTTGCTTCTTTTGGATATAATTCCAGGATAGGAACTGCTGGGTCATAAGAAAGGTCCATTTCTAGAATTCTGAGAAGTCTCCAAATGTTTCCACAGGGGTTAGACCCCATTTGTATTCATACCAGCAGCGCAGAAATGTTCCTTTCCCCTGACATTCTTGCCAGGACTCTTTTAAAAATATCATTTTACTGCAATTTATTTTTTATTTATTACATTTTCAAAAAAGCCAGATGCATAAATGAGTAATTTAAGAGACATTTCATTTTATAATTTAAAAAAAAAATCAAACATCAAGGCTGTATATGTTTTAAAAATAGAAAGTGGTTATACTAAAGTCTACTCTCCAGACCCAAATTATACTTTTAAAGCAACCAAGCTGCAATGCATTTGCCATTTCTCTATTAAATATTCTATTCATTATAATTTATTACATTACCTATTGATTTCACAATACAAAAGATAAAGATTAATCTATTTTAAAACACCTACCTGATATCTGAAGCAAATAAACATTTTTGTTACATCATAAATCAATGTTCTATCTCTATATGACTGCAAAATCACTCATAGCTGAATCATATAAGGTACCAGAAGATAAAAGTTAATGATTTTCTATAATTTCTGGGAGATATGAGAATTTTAACCTCAAGTCAAGAAATTTTCAGAGGGGGGCAGAGCCAAGATGGTGAATTGTAAGCAGTGGCTGGCGTGAGCTCCAACAAACAGAAGCTTGTGACCAGGGATTCTCTGGATAGGGTAGGATACTGGGCTGTCACAGGAGTGTGAATAAGGGGGTCCTAAGAGTGAGACCACTCTTGGGCTAGAAAATTATTTCTGAAGCTTACCCCTTGCCCTCAACCCCAGAACCAGCCCCCAGGGGTTGGAGAGCCACTCCCAGCAGGCTCCCCGCTGAGCTAATTTCTTTACCAAGATTCATGGCTCACCAGGGGTGTCATTCCAAACCTTTTCCTTCTATTTTTTTTTTTTTTTTAAGTGGCTGGAGCTCTATTTGAGTGACAAAATACCTGACCAATCAGAGCCTCACCCCTTCATGGGAAAGACTACCTGGAGGGTTTGTTTTTTTTTTTCCTTACAATTGGATACTTCTTACAATTGGCTGTCTTTGCTCAGGCTGCCTGATCCTGAGCAGTCCAAGCTGCAGGCTGACTATTAGGGTTTTTTACTCTATTCTATTTTATTATTACTATGTTATATACATGTGTCCCTTTTGCCCCCTCCTTTTTTAGGTTGACCAAATATAACTGTTGCTATTTTCTCCATTGCTAGGTGACTGGGTGTTCTATCCAGTGTAAGAGGAACTTGTATCTCTCTACTGCATCCCTTCACTCTCCTTTCTCCCTCCTCCTAGCTAATTTAAAAAAAAAAAACTCTTTCCATTCACTGCTTTTTTTTTCTTTTCTATTTCTTTCTTGTTCTTGTCTTCTTTTTCTCCTTCCACTTTCTTTTGATTTCTGAATTCACTGATAATCATTTGTGAATTATTTTGGGGAAGAAATCTGACTCAAAGTGGACTCTCTGTGTGTGCCTCTCTTCTCTAGTTCCCTCTCTCCTCTTGCTATCCCTAGAATTTACAGTGGACAATAGATTTGCATAATTGTCTATTCTTGATTTCCCTTATTTCCTTTCTCATTCTTTTTTCCTTTGGATTTGGTTGCTATTTTTTCTTGGACTGGAGGTGTTGTTTGACTAACTGGTATTGGCTGAACTGCATGAATCCGTGCTTAAGTTACTATTGTTGTAATTTCTGAGGTTAAAGGTATTTAATATAGCATGGCTTGTATTCAAAACACAACAACTGAAGAACGGCAGAACAGAAAAATAAAAAACACATCAATAAAAAGAAAATGGTTAAATCAAGAACAAATAAAACTGCTACCACAATGAATGGACCTACCCTATGATCCTGCTATTCCTCTCCTGGGGCTATATCCTAAGGAACTCAACACACCCATCCAAAAAGATCTGTGTACACATATGTTCTTAGCAGCACAATTTGTAATAGCCAAAACCTGGAAGCAACCCAGGTGTCCAACAACAGATGAGTGGCTGAGCAAGTTGTGGTATATATACACAATGGAATACTACTCAGCTATAAAAAATGGTGACTTCACTGTTTTCTTGGATGGAACTTGAAAAATTCCTGTTAAGTGAAATAAGTCAGAAACAGAAGGATGAATATGGGATGATCTCACCCTCAGGCAGAAGTTGAAAAACAAGATCAGAAGAGAAAACACAAGTAGAATCTGAATTGGAACTGGCGTAATGCACCAAAGTAAAAGATTCTGGAGTAGGTGGGGAGAATATAGGTGCAAGAAGGATGACAGAGATCCTAGTGGGGGTTGTATTGTTATATGGAAAACTGAGAAATGTTATGCATGTACAAACTATTGTATTTACTGTTGAATGTAAAACATTAATTCCACAATACAGTAATTAAAAAAAACTGCTACCACAAAGAATCAAGAGAGGAGCTCAGAAGAAACTCTAAATCAGTCAGAAGTAACCATAGATAAGAAAAGTATGCAATCAATAGTAAACCTAATAATCACAGAAATGAAGAAAACTATGGAGGAAAGGGCTATCAGAATTAGGGAACAACAGATGAGACCCTCAAGGAAAACACAAGCTACCTCAAGGTAATTAGAGAACTGAGAGCTGAAATAGCTGAACTATAAGGTCAATTAGCAGAACAAGATAATACTATAACTGAATTGAAGAAAGAAGCTAAGGGAAGGTAAATCAGACTAACAGAAGCAGAAAGCAGAATTAGCCAGACAGAGGATAAGCTAGAGAAAACTAAGAAAGAGTTAAAAGAGCTCAAAAAGAGATTGAGAGACACTGAAAACAACAACAGAGACATATGGGATGATCTCAAAAGAAGTAACATTCGTATAATTGGCCTGCCAGAGAAAAAAAGAGAGGAAGGGGAAGTAAACATTATAGAGGAAATTATAGAAGAAAACTTCACAGACCTAAACAACAGAAAGGACATTAAGATTCAAGAGGCTTAAAGAGTCCCAAACAGAATCAACCCAGACCTGAAGACACCAGGACACATCATAGTTACAATGAAAAGAAGTAAGGATAAAGAAAGGATCCTAAAGGCTGCAAAAGAAAAACAAAAAGTCACATACAGGGGGAAACCCATAAGAATATCAGCAGACTTCTCCACTCAAACTGTAAAATCCAAAAGAGAATGACAAGATATCTATTGAGCCCTGAATGAAAAAAGGTTTCAACCAAGGATAATATATCCTGGTAGACTTTCATTCAGACTAGATGAAGGGATCAAAACCTTCTCAGACAGACAACAGTTAAAGGAGGCAACCATCACCAAGCCTGCCCTGAAAGAGGTTCTAAAAGACCTCTTATAAGCAAGAACATCACCATAATACTTGCCATATATCAGAGCAAATAAAAATTATAGAATAATGGCATTACAATATTAAATCCATAATATCAGTAACTGTCAATGGCTTAAATTCATCCATTAAAAAGCACAAAGTGCGAGGATGAATCAGAAAACACAACCCAATTATATGCTGCTTGCAAGAATCCCATCTGACCCAACAGATAAACACAGGCTTAAAGTGAAGGAATGAAAACTATCCTACAAGCTAATGGACCACAAAAAAGGCCTTCCATTCTCATCTCTGACACAATCAACTTTAAATAAAGTAATAAAATATAGGCAAGGCCATTACATAATGATTAGAGGATCAATCAACCAAGAATATTTAACAATTATTAACATGTATGTACCCAATGAGGGCCCATTTAAATACATCAAACATCTACTAAAACAACTACAAAAATACATCAATAGTAATACAATAATAGTGGGAGATTTTAACACCCAATTCTCACACACAGATCAATGGAGCAGAGAATCAACAAAGAAACAAGAGAATTAAATGAAGAGATGGACAGACTAGACCTCCTGGACATTTTCAGAGTTCTTCACCCCAAAAAACTGGAATACACATTCTTTTCAAATCCACACAGCACATACTCAATGATAGACCACATGTTAGGCCACAAAGACAGTATCAACAAATTCAAGAGCATTGAAATCATCCCAATTATCTTCTCAGACCACAGTGGAGTAAAGCTAACATTTAACAACAAACAGAAAATTACTAAAAGTCACAGAATTTGGAAACTCAACAACATGCTGCTTAAGAACCGCTGGGTCAGAGAGACAGTCAAGCAAGAAATTCAAATGTTCCTGGGAACAAATGAAAATGAAGACACAAGCTATCAAAATATTTGGGACATAGCTAAAGCAGTACTGAGAGGGAAATTCATATCCATACAATCACATATTAGAGAACAAGAAAAAGCTCAAATAAATGACCTTACTGCATGATTTAAGGACTTAGAGGAAGAGGAAAAAGGAACCCTAAAGCAATCAGAAGGAAAAAAATCACTAAAATTAGAGCAGAAACGAACAACATCAAAAATAAGAGAACCATACAAAAGATCAATGAAGCCAAATGTTGGTTCTATGAAAAATTAAACAAGATTGACAAATCCCTAGCCAGACTCACTAAAAAAAAATGGGGGGGAGAAGATTCAAATAAACAAAATTGCAAATGATAGAGGAGATATCAAAACTGACACTACAGAAATCCAGAAAATCATGCGAAACTTCTATGAAGAATGTTACACCACCAAGCTAGAGAACCTGAAGAAACGTTAGAATTCCTAGAAACATACGCCCTTCCAAAACTGAATCAAGAAGAACTACAAAACCTAAATGCATTAATCACAGACAAAGAAATCGAAACAGTTATTAAGACTCTTCCCAACAACAAAAGTCCTGGTCCAGATGGCTTCACAAATGAATTCTACAAAATCTTCAGGAACAGTTAACACCTACACTTCTAAAGCTTTTCCACAAGATCAAAGAAACAAGAACATTCCCTTCCACCTTCTATGAAGCCAACATCACCCTGATACCAAAAGCAGATAGGGACAAGACAATAAAGGAAAACTACAGACCAATATCTCTGATGAATATAGATGCCAAAATATTAAACAAGATCCTGGCCAATGGAATACAGCAGTATATCAAAAAGATTGTTCATCACGGCCAAGTGGGATTTATCCCAGGAGTGAAAGGCTGGTTCAACATACGTAATTCAATCAGTGTCATTCACCACATCAATAAAAGCAAAACCAAAAACAACATGATTATCTCAATAGATGCAGAGAAAACCTTTGACAAAATTCAGTACCCATTCATGCTCAAAATACTACAAAAATGGGAATAGATGGGAAATTCCTCAAGATAATAGACTCCACATATAGCAAACCTACAGCCAACATCATACTCAATGGACAGAAGCTGAAAGCATTCCCCGTCAGATCGGGGAATAGACAGGGCTGTCCATTATCACCATTACTCTTCAACATAGTACTGGAAGTTCTTGCCACAGCAATTAGGCAAGAGAAAGAAATCAAAGGAATACAGATTAGAAAGGAAGAAGTCAAGCTCTCACTATTTGCAGATGATATGATAGAATACATAGAAAAACCTAAAGAATCCAGCAGAAAATTACTGGAAGTTATTAGGCAATATAGCAAGGTGTCAGGCTACAGTATCAGTGTACAAAGATCAGTGGCATTTCTTTATGCAAACACGAAATCTGAAAAAGAAGACATCCAGAAATCACTCCCATTCACTGTTTTAGAAAAATCAATAAAATACATAGGAATAAACCTGACCAAAGAAGTAAAAGACTTGTATACTGAAAACTATGAATCACAATTCAAGGAAATTGAAACTGATACCACGAAATGGAAAGACATCCCATGCTCATGGATTGGAAGAATTAATATCATCAAAATGAATATTCTCCCCAGAGAATATTCATATATAAATGTAACACGATGCTCATCAAAGTTCCACCAAGCTTCTTTAAGAGAATAGAACAAAAACTACAATCATTTATCAGCAACCAAAAAACACCTAGAATTGCCAAAACAATCTTGAGGAAAAGAAAAAGAAATGGAGGCTTCATACTCCCAGATCTCAAACTATATTATAAAGCCATCATCATCAAAACAGCCTGGTACTGGAACAAAAATAGGCACACAGACCAGTGGAACAGAATTGAAAGCCCAAAACTAAACCCCCACACCTATGGACAACTAATCTTTGACAAGGGGGCCCAAAGTATTAAATGGAGGAAGGAGGCTCTCTTCAATAAGTGGTGCTGGGAAAACTGGGTTGAAACATGCAGAAGAATGAAACTGTACCATCATATCTCACCAGAAACAAAAATCAACTTCAAATGGATCAAGGACATGGATGTTAGACCAGAAACTATCAAATACTTAGAGGAAAACATTGGTGGAATACTTTCCAACCTAAACCTCAATGACATCTTTGATGAAACAAACCCAATTGCAAGGAAGACTAAAGCAGAAACAAACCAATGGGACTACATCAAATTGAAAAGCTTCTGCACAGTCAAAGAATCTATCACAAAAACAAAGAGACCCCTCACAGAATGGGAGAAGATCTTCACATGCCATACATCAGACAAGAGACTAATCACCAAAATATACAAAGAGCTCAGCAAACTTAGCAACAAAAAAACAAATAACTCCATCCCAAAATGGGCAGAGGATGTGAATAGAGCATTCACTACAGAAGAGATCCAAAAGGCTAACAAACATGTGAAAAATTACTCCAGGTCGCTGATTGTCAGAGAAATGCAAATAAATGGCATACATCAAAAAGGACAGCAGCAACAAATGCTGGAGAGGTTGTGAGGACAGAGGAACCCTTCTGCACTGCTGGTGGGAATATAAACTGGTCCAGCCTCAGTGGAGAGCTGTCTGGAGAACACTCACAAGGCTAGACATGGACCTTCCATATGACTCAGTAATCCCTCTCCTAGGGATATACCCCAAGGACTCCATAATACCCAACCAAAAAGAAATGTGTATACCTAAGTTCATTGCAGCACAATTCATAATAGCTAAAACCTGGAAGCAACACAGGTGCCCAACAACATATGAGTGGCTGAGAAAGCTGTGGTATATATACACAGTGGAATACTACACAGCTATTAAGAACAATGAACCCACCTTCTCTGACCCAACTTGAATGGAGCTACAAGGAATTATGCTAAGTGAGCTAAGGTGGAAAGATAAAGATAGGTATGGGATGATCCCAATCATAAACAGAAGTTGAGGGAGTCGGGCGGTAGTACAGTGGGTTAAACGCAAATGGTGCAAAGCACAAGGACCAGCATAAGGATCCCGGTTTGAGCCTCCGACTTCCCACCTGCAGGGGAGTCACTGAACAAGCCATGAAGCAGGTCTGCAGGTGTCTTTCTTTCTCTCCCCATCTCTGTCTTCCCCTCCTCTCCATTTTTCTCTGTCATATCCAACAACAACGACATCAACAACAACAACATCAATAATAACTACAGCAATAAAGGAATTGAGAAAGAATAACAGAAAGGGAAACTCAAAGCAGGATTTGACTGAATTTGGAGTAGGGCACCAAAGTAAAAACTATGGGTTGAGGGTAAGGGTGAATGTTCAGCTTCATGGGGTGGGAGTTGGGGGTGAGACACAGTCTTTTGGTGGTGGGAATGGTGGTTATGTACGCTGCTATCAATATATAGTCATATAAATCACTAATTAATATGAGAAAGGAAAAATTGATTGACATCTCAAAACTTTTATATCACAGAGTCTCTTTAATACATAGACTGAGTCTTTGATATGTTGACTCTTTTAAAAGCTTAGAGCAGGGAGAACAGAAGCAACTGGTGGCACAGCTATATACAAATAATGTCAGAGAGCATAAATAATGGTGAGGTTATGTATGATACAGCAAATCCTAACAAAGTGATATTTCAAAGTTAACCCAAATGCCAAATAATGTGATTATAGCAATAACTATCTATTGTCTTCTTAAACCCTAAGACAGCAGGAACTTCCCATTTCCTCTTTAGAGCCTATATATCCCTCAGTCCCGGAACCTCTAGGGTGGGCCTCACTTTCCTGCAAGCTTCTCTCAGTTCATACCAAATCATGTTGCACCCGCCAATCCCAAGTAATCAATGCAACGAATACCACCTCAGCATGCTTCACTTCAGACTGTGTCCAGAGCATCAGGCATGGAATGACAACCCTTCAGCCTCATTACTCAGGTGAGACCTTTCCTTTCATAGTGTTCTCTAATTCCAATCCAGGGGGTTCACTTCCTAACAAAATCCCAAAACCTAGATATAGACCAGGTCCCATAAGATGGAGCATATGTTCATATGTATACATAAATTAGGGCAAAATATATATATTGAAAGCAAAAATACACAACAGTCTGTAGTGAGTCAGCATCAAGTTCATAATGAAAGTGTCTACTGAGACTTAGATACCCTCCTCACCTACTTCCTATTACAGTTCTCTCAAACACTCCAAAGCTAACCTTAGCAAAGAAAGGACTGCAAAAGCTGAATAAGGGCAAGAGACTGGCATACTTTAACGATGACTCTTCAGTCACTATCAGGCCACCCCATCAGCTGGGGCTTTATTCGGGGAGTCTTGAGATTCCCAAACAGACATGATGGCCTAGACCTCGAATAAATCTCTCTCTTCATTGTTACCAGTCATTCCTAGCAGGAACAACACAACAGGCCCCTTTGTGGGCCCCCATAGGACCTTGCCCTCAACTTGGATCAACAATGGTAGAGAATGTTCCATCCTATGAAGGGAGGCTGGACAACATACTCTATGCTACACCTGAGGAAGATGGGTCCTGATATTGGGGCAGCTTGGAATGTTCCTACTTATGACGCGAAGATAACAGCAGTTTTGAAACCAAAGAAAGACCCAACACTGGCCGCCAGCTATAGACCAATTTCTCTCCTCTCCGTGTGTTACAAACTCCTTGAGAGGCTGCTTCTGTCACGTATTTCTCATCTTACAGAGAAATTCCTATCACCCGCCCAAGCTGGTTTCCGCCCAGGAAGATCTACCTGCGAACAAGCCCTGGCCCTCTCAACTTACATTGAAAATGGATTCCAGAAGAATTTAAAGACGGGTGCTGTCTTTGTTGATCTCACAGCAGCCTATGACACGGTCTGGCACCGTGGTCTCCTAGTCAAGATCTCAAGATGCCTGCCTCCATGGGTGGCCAACACTATATCGTTTCTTCTCCAAAACAGAAGATTCCGGGTGCATCTGGGTGACAAGTCTAGCAGATGGAGACTTGTCTCAAGTGGCCTCCCCCAGGGCTCTGTTCTGGCTCCTACGCTATTTAATATTTACATCAATGACCTCCCAGAAACTTCTTCAAGGAAGTTCATCTCCGCCGATGACATCTGCTGTGCAACTCAGGCATCCAAGTTCCACATCCTCGAGGAAACACTCACGAAAGACATGTCTCTGATATCTGATTACTGTAAAAAATGGTGACTAATCCCTAGCACTGCAAAAACGGTATCATCTGTTTTCCATCTACACCATGCCTCAGCCTCGCGTGAGCTTAATGTGCAGCTTGGCAATACGAGAATCCGGCATGAAGCCCAGCCAGTCTATCTTGGCGTTACTCTCGATCGCACTCTGTCATTTCACGAACATCTCATAAAAACTGCAGCAAAGGTGGGCGCGAGGAATAACATCATTGCAAGACTGGCCAGCTCCTCATGGGGCGCGAGCGCTTCCACACTACGATCATCCTCTCTGGCATTATGCTATTCCACTGCAGAATACTGTGCCCCAGTATGGTTCCGTAGCCCCCATGTCCACTTGGTCGATTCCAAATTATATTCCTCCATGAGGATCATTTCTGGAATCATCTGTTCCACCCCGGTTCCATGGCTGCCAGTTCTTAGCAACATCACCCCGCCAGATATTCGTCGGGATGCGGCATCATCTAAGTTTATTTCCCATGTCTATGCTCGACCGGACCTGCCAATATACGTGGATATCTTCGCCCACCCTGTCCAACGCTTGACGTCTCGTCACCCAATCTGGTCCCCTACGCCTACACTGAACTTCTCTGTTCCAGACTCTTGGAAACAGAGTTGGCAGTCAGCTGAGGTAAAGAACAAACATCTCATCACAGACCCCTGCAAGCGTCAATCTGGCTTTGACCTAGCATGTTATGATTGGGCCCTCCTCAATCGGTATCGAACAGGCCATGGCCGGTGCGCCGCTATGTTCCATCGCTGGGGAGCCAGAGATGACCCGAACTGCCCCTGCGGCTACAGACAGACTATGACCCACATAGTTAACGACTGCCACCTCTCCAGATTCAAAGGAGGTCTTGAAACTTTACATCAGGCTCAACCTGACGCTGTTGACTGGTTACGGAAGAAGGGCAAATGCTAGAAGAAGACTTATGAACACAGAATGTGAGCTCAGATCTACAGGGATGCAGAGATCACATACGCTCATAAGCTGAATATGGGCCCTAGATCACATCAAATTGATGGGGTTTACAGACAATAATATTTACGCACCTTTCCCATATTTGGGAGCTATTCTCTTTCCTGATCCAGCTTTCTGGCCCTTCTGCCAGCCATGACACCACCTCCCCAGACAATAATTAGGATCCACATGCATATCAGATTTCAAGGTCAGGCAAAAAAAACAAAACAAACAAACAAACAAAAAAAAACACTAGTATAGCCACAGGCCCTTTGGAATATAAATAAAATATGCCTACTAGCTATCTACAAAATGGAGGGGCCCCCAACTCTTCATCTGCACTATTCCAGCCTTTAGGTCCATGATTGTTCAACAATTTGTTTGGCTTTGTATGTTAACACTCTTTTCAACTACCAGGTTCCAGATGCTAGCATGATTCCGACCAGACTTCCTTGGACAGACGACCCCACCAATGTGTCCTGGAGCTCTGCTTCCCCACAGCCCTTCCCCACTAGGGAAAGAGAGAGACAGGCTGGGAGTATAGATCAACCTGTCAACGTCCATGTTCAGCAGGGAAGCAATTACAGAAGCCAGACCTTCCACCTTCTGCATCCCACAATGACCTTGGGTCCATCCTCCCAGAGGGTTAAAGAATAGGAAAGCTATCAGGGGAGGGGATGGGATACAGAGTTCTGGTGGTGGGAATTGTGTGAAGTTGTACCCCTCTTATCCTATGGTTTAGTCAATGTTTCCTTTTTATAGATAAAAAATTAAATAAATAAAAAATTTAAAAAACAGAAAACAAATGAACAAATTTTTTTTAGAATTTAATCTATACTAAGCCTAAGATAACGTAAATGCAAATTCATCTTTAGACTTCCTTAAAGCAAAGTAGACTAATTGTTCTATGAAGCCACTCTGTTTATGAATTTGTTAATTAGAACTCAAAATATATAGCTACTAACAGATAAAAGTGACATGGCTACTAACAGATAATAGTGACATGGCAGTGAGATTAAATTTCCTTTCATAACCTTTTTGCTACTCACATTATTTCATTTTGTACACTGAATTTTATCTTTCTATGTTCCCCCATTAACTTCAAGATTGTTAGAAGGATATATCTACTTCTATGTTCATGTGTCAGAATTCTTTATATATACTTATTATATTACATATTTACATATGTATTTTCCGTATACATTTCACACATACATTTTACATGTATATGTATTATATATACATACTGTCATATATAATATATACATATTATAAACATCTGTAGGTCATCCCCAAACTGTTTTCCAGAGCAGTGTCTCTCTCATTAGTATGTTCAAGCACATTAAAACAGTCAGAAAGACTGTTGTCTAAGTGAAATTGCCAACTATGTTTTCTGTAGTCATACAGCACTTAACAAGCCTGGGTAAGTTGTGATGCTTGTACTGGTCACCATTATTTGCCTTTTTCCCTAGCTACAGCGTATGTATCTCTTTTTTACATTTTGTCTTTCATATAAGTACCGCGCGCTCACCGATTGCGCCACTGGAGTTCCCGTTTTGTTCTTGAGGCAGTTCTTGAGCAGCTTCCTGAGAAAGGTTTTATGGGAGATAAATGAAGATTTGACATGGTTTAATGTATTTTTTAAATAAAAATTCTTTTTATTTTGTTGGGGAAACTATAGTTTATAGAGCAGTTGTCGACAGATGGGTATAGTTTCTTATCTCCCCCATGATAGGTATCCATAAACCACTCCTACTACCAAATTAAATTCTTCTTCACCATCTTGAGTGGCAACCTGAAGCCTTCAGCAGCCCCTTCCCAGCCCAAAGTCCATTATTTTAGTGAAATTCAGCCAGTCCCAATTCCACCCTGTGTTTCCTTTCTCTTGCTGCTTCTTAAGTACTACCTTGAAGTGTAATTATCTGGTATTTATTCTTCTTTTAGCTTATCTCACCCCACATGATTCCTTCCAAAATACGGACAAAGAGACTATTTCCTCATTTCTTACAGCTGAGTAGTACTCTATGGTGTATATATACCACGACTTTCTTAACCACTCGTCTTTCTTTGGTTACCTGGTTTGCTTCCAGGTTTGGGCTACTGCAAAAAGCACTGCTTTGAACATAAATGTTCATAGGGGAACGTAGATCTCTTTGGGTATGTCTGTGTTCTTTGTTAAGTCCTTAAGGGACGAAATGCTAAATCATAAGGAAGATCCATGTCTGGCGTTGTGAGGAACGTCCAGACTGTTTTCCATAGGAGTTGAACCAATTTGTTCTTCCCCATATCAGCTCGTTGCTTGTCCTTTGCAATGTATGAAAGTCTCACAAGTGCAAAGTAGTATCTCACCGTTGCCTTTATTTGCCTTTGTCCAGTCTTTGGTGACTTTGTGTTCATCATCTGAATAGCTTCTTTAGTAAAAATTGTATTTATGTCCTCTCCCCAATTTAGTTTTTTGTCCATTTGCTGCTGAGTTTTGTGAGTACCTCCTATTTCTTGGTATTGGCCCTTTGTCTGGTACATAGCATCCCATTCAGTAGGGTGTCTTTCTGTTTTGTTTTCCACCATTTGTTGAAAAGACTCCTCTTTCTCCATTTAGTGTTTTGGGCTCCTTTGTCAAAATGAATTGTCCATAGATGTGGGTATATGTTTTTATATTTTTTAAGTTTTAGTAAACGTTTACTTATTTATTGGTAAATATACTGAGGTTCTAAGAGCAATACTGGGAATTTCAATGATTTCTGAGAGTAAGCTATTTTTCTTTCAGGAAGTCTTTAAAGCTTTTTTTTTTTCTTTTTCTTTTTTCTTTCCTCCAGGGTTATCGCTGCGACTCAGTGCCTGCTATGAATCTATGAATCCACTGCTCCTGTGGCCATTTTCTTGATTTTTTTAGAGGGTGGAGGAGGATAGGACAGAGAGAAATTGAGAGGGGAGGAGAAGGTAGAGAGGAGGAGAGAGACAGACACCTACAGACCTGCTTTACCACTTGTGAAGCGACTCCCCTGCAGATGGGAAGCGGGGACTCGAACCACGATCCTTTCACATGTCCTTGCGCTTCATTCATACCATATGTGTCCTTAACCTGGCATGCCACCGTTCAACCCCCTAAACCTCTTTTCTTTGTCCTGGTTTTATGACATTTTCCCAAGTTATGCCATAAATATGGGTTATGCACTGACTTCCTAATATTTAGTTGGACCTGTTGATTTAGAAAGTTGTATCCCTAATTTTTGGAAACTGGGAAAATGATTTTTCTGATAATTTCATCAATCTGCTTGTTTTTGTGTTTTTTCTTCTAGAGATCTTACTATTTCTCAAAGTTTGTATCTCCTGAATACGGCTCTTTAACATTTTTTTCTCATGTTTTCCATCACTTGTTTTTTGTTTGTTTTGTTATTGTTCCAGTTTTCTGGGAAATCTCTTTAACAGTCTTCTAACTTTATCTTCTGCCAAGTTTTCAGTTATGTTATCATGTTTTAATTTTCAAAGAGATATCTGTGGCTCTCTGACTTCTTTCTCATTATAGCATCTCATTCTTATTTCATAGTCTTTTTTTCTCTGAGAATAATAATGAAGTTTCAAAAAGAGCTTTCTACCTAGTACAGTGTCTGTTTCTTTCAAATTGATTATGACACAGTTACCTGTGTGTTTTCAGCTTTAAGACTATTTATTAGTGAGGACTGAGGAGTGGTGCACCTGGCTGAGTGCACACATTACATCACGTCAGGTCTTGAGTTCAAGCCTCCAACCTCACATAATGGGCGGAATCAGGGCTGCAGGTTCTGTCTCTCTTTTCCCTCCCCTATCAATGTCTCTCTGTCCTATCAAATAAATAAATAACTGTTTTTAAATAAACAGAAGGAGTCGGGCGGTAGCGCAGCAGGTTAAACACACATGACGAGGAGCTCAAGGACCAGCGTAAGGATGTCGGTTTGAGCCCCCAGCTCCCCAACTGCAAGGGGGGGGGTCACTTCACAAGCGGTGAAGCAGTTCTTCAGGTGTCTATCTTTCTTCCCTCTTCTCTCGATTTCTCTCTGTCCTGTCCAACAAAAACATCAATAGCAACAATAACAATAATGACAGCAACAAGGGCAACAAAATGGGAAAAAATGGCCTCCAGGAACAGTGGATTCATAGTGCAGGCACCGAGCCCCAGCAATACCCCTGAAGGCAAAAAAAAAGCAAAAAAACCAGAATCATTACTTGTGCACTTCATTTTAGAGTAAGGTATTAAAAGATTTATAGGAAATTATGAACACAGTTTCCATTTTTGTATTTGTGATTAATAGTGGGTTACAAGATTGTAACCCACCACCAAAGCTGAGCAAATGATTGAGGCCTATAGTTTCAGAGCTTCAATTTGGTGACCTGAGATTTATATTGGCAACACTTATGTCTAGATCTGTCTAATTTAGATGTTTCCTCTTGAACCAATGAGAATATCCATAAAGGCTTTTCTAATCTTTTCCATTATGGCCAAAGACATAGTGTACAGTGTGATTGCCTCTCCAAAACTCGTAAGTTGAAACTGTTAAACCATTGTGATAGTATTTGGATATAGGATCTTTGATGGGTATATCTGACTAGACTTGGTTATGGGTTAAGGGTCTCATGATGACATTAGTGGCCACAGAAAAAAGCAATCAGAAATAACTCTTTTGCTACACACATATATATGAACCAAGGAGAGGTCAAATCTACCTATCTGTAGTCAGGAAGAGAACTTCTACTAGCAAGTGAATCAGCCATTAGCTTGACCACAAAGTTCTATAGATTATTTATTTATTTTTTGTTCTGGCTATTCAAGATGACACAATTAGCATTTTGGGAGATGCTGAGCTGAGAGATGGCATAACGCCTGAGAAACACACACACACACACACACACACACACACACACACTGAGAGAGAGAGAAAGATAGAGGAGAGAAAGAGAGAGAGAGACTGACTGACTTTAACAAGGTACCAATGATTTTAAAGCAATTACAGAAGCCAGACCTTCAACCTTCTGCATCCCACAATGACCTTGGGTCCATACTCCCAGAGGGATAAAGAATAGGAAAGCTATCAGGAGAGGGGATGAGATACAGAGATGTGGTGGTGGGAATTGTGTGGAGTTGTACCCCTCTTATCCTATGGTTTTGTCAATGCTTCCTTTTATAAATAAAAAAAATTTAGACTTTCCAGATAGGATACTCGATCTTATCCTATATAAAGAATGAAGTTCACAATTTTTTCAAGGGGTAACCAAGGATTATTTATCTTATTACATACATTCCTTAACCCATTTCCAGAGGACCTAATATCATTAATTCCTGAGTTTTGAGCTTCAGTTTTCATATTTCATAATGGTTTAAACATTTGCTATCACAATGTTGTGAAAAAATTTAAATTTTAGTCTAGTCTATTGCTGTTCCTTCTTATACACTCATATTTATTAATATGTATCTTCAAATATTTCCAATAAATTATACAGGCTAAATGCCCCAGCAAAGCCTAAGTGGGGAAAAACAAAACAAAACAAAACTCCACTTAAGTTTTACTTACTGTTCTTTTTTTAATTCAAATAGAAACTGAGAGGGAAGGAGGTGAGAGAAAGAGAAAGGCTGAGAGAGAGAGAGAGAGAGAGAGAGAGAGAGGCAGACCTGCAGCATTCTTTCAGCACTTATGAAGCTTCCCTCTGCAGGTAGGTTCTGGGGGCTTAAACCCAGGTCTCTGTGCATTGTAACATATATGGTCTATCAGGAGTGTCACCACCCAGTCCCCTTATTACTATTTTCATATTCATCACCTTTATGTAGAAGACCATAGATTACCATTTAATTTTCAAAATGCAAATTTATGAGAAAAAAACTACAGACCTTCCCAATTGCAGACAAGGAGCCATAAAGAAGGCTCAGGTAGCAAGTGAACATCTATGCAAGATTCAAACCTGTTTCTCAGATTAAGTCCTTTGCCATTTTATTATCTGAGGTCATTTTCTTAGGAGGTTAAGTCCTTGAGGATTAACTTTATATGGTGTTATATCAATTTTGTGAGACATTTATAAGTTTATTGGCTATCCCAAAAATACAGTAAGTGTCTTGGTAAGTAGGTAGAAACCTGATATAAGTGAGGAAAATCCCCCCCCCCCCAGGTAGTAAAGGACAAAACAAATAAAGAAAGACTGCCATGGGATTCTTCTAAAATCGCCATATTTCCCAATGTGTGGGCAATTTGGACTCAAGAATGCAAATGTTCTCCTCTTTCATCTGTGTGACTGCAGAGTAGCAGCAAGTGGAAAACTGGCTGGCACAGGTGCCTTGCTTTCATTTTTGAAGTTCTGTTAGGCTTTCAGGGTGAAACCCACTTTCTTCTAGTATGTTGAAGATATGTTACATTGTCTATAAATCATCATCAACACTCATAATAAAATGCCACAGACTGGATACTTCAACAATAGTAGTTTTTTTTTTTTCCCTTCAAAGTACCAGAGATGAGAATATTGAGTTTAAGGTGCCAACAACTCTAGTCTCCAGAGATCTCTCTCTCCTTGGTTTAAGAGGTTCAGTCACTTAACTATGTCCCTATATGACCTTCTTTCTATATGAGCTCTTGACATCTCTTCCTTTTCTGGTAACGATAAGTTCTGTCTTTAACATACAGATGATCAACAGACACATGAAAAAATGGTAAATGTCACTTATCAGAGAAATACAAGTCAAAACAATGAGATACCCACTCATACCTGTGAGAATGTCATACATTAAAAGTAATGTCAGGGGGTCGGGCGGTGGCGCAGTGGGTTAAGCACATGTGGCGCAAAGCGCAGGAACCGGCGTAAGGATCCCGGTTCGAGCCCCCGGCTCCCCACCTGCAGGGGAGTCGCTTCACAGGCGGTGAAGCAGGTCTGCAGGTGTCTTTCTCTCCCCTTCTCTTTCTTCCCCTCCTCTCTCCATTTCTCTCTGTCCTATCCAACAACGAATTGCGTCAACAAGGGCAATAATAATAACCACAACGAAGCTACAACAAGGGCAACAAAAGGGGGGAAAAATGGCCTCCAGGAGCGCTGGATTCATGGTGCAGGCACCCAGCCCAGCAATAACCCTGGAGGAGGGAAAGAAAAAAAAAAAGTAATGTCATACATTAAAAGTGTGAAGAAAAAAGAATCCTTTTAACACTGTTGGACCAGACCCCCTGGAAAACAGATCGGAGATTCTTCAAAATATTAAAAAAACAAACAAAAAATACTTGGTGTATTGCACCAAAGTAAAAGACTCTGGGGTGGCACGGAGGGTGCAGGTCCTAGAACATGATGGCAGAGGAGGACCTAGTGGGGGTTGAATTGTTATGTGGAAAACTGGGAAATGTTATGCATGTACAAACTATTATATTTTACACTGTAAATCATTAATCCCCCAATAAAGAAATTAAAAAAGCATATGATTTAGCAATTACTCTTAGGCATCTATCCAAAGAACACAAGAACACATCCAAAGAGATCTATGTATACGCATGTTGATCACAATGCTACTTATGATAGCTCCGAATTGGAAATAATCTAAATGTCAAATGACTGATGAGTGACTAAGGAAACTGAGTTGTACAGACAAAATGCAGTACTATTCAGCTGTGAGAAAAGATGACATCTTCACTTTTGCTACAAAATGAATGAAGCCAGTAAGAATTGTGTTAAGTGAAATAAGTCAGAAGGAGAAAAACAAATAGAAAGCATTTTATAAGCCTTTTTAGCCATGTCTGCTTTTACTGATATTGAGTCTTGCTCCATGGAAATAAGATTGTGAAAAATCTCTTTTTAAATGTATATCTTCATATATTCTTTAGCTGCCCAAATAACTTGTAGCAGTTATTTTTACAGTTCTCGATACCTTATCACACCACTATTAGAATGTACTCTACACAGCTCTGGAAATACAAGACCTACTTTCAAACAATCATCACGATGTGACTCTAAACTCTTAGCTGGTATTAAAAGGGAGAAAGCTAGAGAAGAAAATGCTTGTAATCATAGAGTAAAAAAACTCCACAAAAGAAGATGGTTGGATTAGAGATGCTCTGAAGTAAAAGTACAGAAGTTAAAGGTCTTTTCAGTGCTTTCAATACCAAAAAACCTAATACAAAAACAACATCTATGATGTAGAAGAACATATGGTACGTGTAAATCTTCAGTTTTATAAGAGAAGAACTAAGGAGCATGTTAGTGATGACAGCACGAGACTGAGAATTAAGAAAACCTGACTATGAAATCAAGTGAAATTTTCTCAGATATTGGAAAAGCCAAAACTGAACCTGTCTGTCAAAGGAGATTATTGGACTCAATCCAACTTTTTCCCTGGCTTGTCTAGAATCCATCTGTGGTCAAAGCCTGAAATATGAATTTGACATTAGCTTTAGGAGTAGAAAATTTTTAAATTTTTGCAGATGAAATCAATGAACATTTATGTATTAAAAATAGAAATAAATGAGGTAACATTCTAGGTTTATTTTCAAGCTATGTGGAGAGAGACTGTCAACTACCTCAAAATTAAAGTGACTGGAAATGTGGTCACTCATTCAAATCTAGTGGAAGTTATGAGAAAAGAACATTGAACAAAACTGAGTATTACTTCCCATGGGTCTATAAATTTGTCTCAATTTTTTCTTAAATATTTTGACTTTATGTTTATGCATTTCAGGACAATATAAAACTTTGACCGTAATTACCTGCATTTTGTTTGATTTTTTTTTTTGCTAACTTTGTCTTGCTAAATACATTATCCCCTTCTCCCATCAGCTGCTCTCTATATGCTCATGAACAAGTCACTTGTCAAAATAAGCAATTCCCTCATCTATAAAACATTGAGTTATATTTAACCAATAATTAACATTAATGTTGAATCAGAAAATTCAAGCCTAATCAGCACAGAAGTATAACAAATACTACATAGTGGAAACAAGAGAAAAATATCAACTTTTAAATACTTTAAAAAACAACTTTGCAACGAGCATATATTGTGTATATTTGTTATGTATTTACAGTATGTATTTCAAATAATCTGTAAAAAGATTCCATTTAATCCCTTACAACTAGGTGCTTCTCTAGTGCTGTGGGGGTTGGACTCTAACACAATTAAGGATTATTTCACAAGTGAAGATTAATGCTGAACAGAGAAGTTACGTGATGTCCCCAAAGCCCACAAAGTTAATAGAAAATGGTAGACTGACGATTCCATTCATGTCAAAGTAACTCAAGATTTTGCACTTACATTTATTACACTATTTTGAATATTACTGATAGGTTAAGATAATGAAACCAGGAAAAAAAAGGAAACTTGTTGAGTAACATGCAAGGTCATAATGAAGAAAGTATCTGAAATTATTCTACGGCAAGATCAGATATTGAAACCCTCATGGTGGTGAAGACTTAAGTTCGTGGTAGGAGTGGGGTGCCAATGCCTATCAAGGAGAGAAAAGAGATACCCAGACTAGGAGGCAGCTGCTGGCGTGAGCTCCAATAAGCAGTGGCTTATTCCAGATGCTAGCATGATGCCAACCAGGCTTCCCTGGACAGAGGACCCCACCAATGTGTCCTGGAGCTCCGCTTCCCCAGAGCCCTTCCCTACTAGGGAAAGAGAGAGACAGACTGGGAGTATAGATCGACCTGTCAACGCCCATGTTCAGCGGGGAAACAATTACAGAAGCCAGATCTTCATCTTCTGTATCCCACAATGACCTTGGGTCCAGACTCCCAGAGGGTTAAAGAATAGGAAAGCTATCAGGGGAGGGGATGGGATATAGAGTTCTGGTGGTGGGAATTGTACAAAGCTGTACCCCTCTTATCCTATGGTTTTGTCAATGTTTCCTTTTTATAAATAAAAAATAAAGAAAAGAAATTGTACCCATGTTCTGTAAACCACTATTTGCCTAATAAAGTGATGGGGCAAAAGTGCCCTCTACTGGTAAGGAAGGGATAAACCATCTGTTAATGTGAAAACTAACTGGGTTGTGACCAGCCAGAAAATAGTGTGTCTCAGACAGAGCCACGAAGGCCAAGGCAGCAGCTACAGATATGAAGTTCAATGATCAAACTATCTTTGCTTTTTTTTCCTTACAAAAGGAAGTAGAAATATGCTAAGTAGGAAAAGAAAAGTTCTGCCATGTGAAGCATTTTTCCTAGTCCATTTCTTTCAAAAGGAAATATATATATATATATATATATATATATATATATATATATATATATATATGAAAAGAAAAAGTTAAGTAGGAAAAGCACTAGATTCAATTTACATCATCACTACATAAGATGTCAGAATGGTGCTCTGTTCTTATGCTCTTGCTAAACTTAATACATTTCAAAATATGTCTTTACAAATCCTTAAATGTCTGTTAATCACTAGATGATCTGGTATTACCTTAGGGCCACTTAGTGAAATTAATGATTTGTAAAATGTACTTGAGAGTGCAAAATATACATGGCAGGAAATGTTACAAATCCTATAGGTCACATTCTCTCTCTTTATTTTACATATTCCCAATATACCATGTACTAAGACAAAATTAATGCCTTCCCTTCATACACACAATTTTTGATGGGAGTGTGCCTTTTCCATTTCAGAGGACAAGAAGTATTTTAGGCTACATCTTTTCTGATTTTGATGCTCATGCTAGCTTAAAGGGCAAAGATGCTTCAAATACATATCTTCTTACACATTTCCTTTCTAAAGTGATAATGTTCTGATGAAATGGTAAGCATCTATGGAGTTCTTACTAATTTTAACAGAATTTCCATTTCTTTTTAAGACAATGAAATGGTAAAATTAAGACTTTCAGATGGCAATAAAACCTGGTTAAAACTGATGTTTTAATTTATATTGGAAACATTTTGATTCTAATAAAATAATAACCTCAGATGTTTTTGAATATTGATTTTGAACATTCACTGACCACCATTTAATGCTTTACTACAATATTCAGTTTAAATGAATAAATAAATGGTAAAAAAAATCTCCATATACCATAATATATTGATGTATTATTTTCAGTAATTTTCTTTTTCTTTCTTCCTTTTTTTTTTTTTTTTTTTGGCCACCAGGGTTATCTCTGAGGCTAGGTGCCTAGGTACCCACACGACGAATCCACTGCTACTGGCAGTCATATTTTCTTTCTATTTTTTTACTTGATAGGGCAGAGAGACTGAGAGGGGTAGGGAGATAGAGATGGGGAGAGGAAGACACTTGCAGACCTGCTTCATCGCTCGTGAAGCTCCTCCCATGCAGGTGGGGAGTGGGGGATTGAACTCGTGTCCTTGCACATGGTGTTATGTGTGCTTAAAAGAGTGTGCCACCATTTGGCCCTTCAGTAATTTTCCATACTTGCTTTGCCAACTATTCTATGTATATATTTTCTACTATATGCTTTATGGTGGACTCCATATCTTCCACTCTTACATGCATAATATAAATCTCTAGAAATGCATAAAATCAGAACAATTATTATTTTTGAGACCTTGCTGAATAGAAATGTAAAGCAAAATTCATCTTTTTAAAAGTGTGACACAAAAAGATATAAAAAACCAAAGTATTAAAATTCTAAATAGTTCACTTCCATTCAAAGACATTACTTCATTTCTGTTAGAACTTATGTAACAATAATATTAGCTAAACCATGAATATTTTAATTTTAAAGAGGAAGCAATGGCACACTGGCATTGACTCATTTTGGTGCTCATTTAAATATTTCTGTTCAGTAAGACCATATGATTTGCTTGAATGCTGAAATTAGATATAAAATGTACCTCATAGATTTGAAAATCCCTTAGTTCAAAAGTGAATTTTGGGAACTGAGTGCACATATTACAGTACACAAGGAACCAGGTTCAAGCCCGGGGTCCCTGTCTGCAGAGAGAAGATTCAGGGAGAAGTGGTAAAGTAATGTTGCCAGTATCTCTCTGTCTCTCTCTCTATCTCCCTTCTCCTCTTAATTTCTCTCAGTTCTATGAAATAAAATAAGGCACTAAAAAAGTGAACAGGGCAAGAGAGATATTGCAATTTTTCATTTATTGCCTCCTGTGTTATCGCTGGGGTTTGGTGCCTGCACTGTGAATCCACTGCTCCTGTAGCCATTTTTTCCATTGTATTGGATAGGACAGAGAGAAATAGAGCAGGGAGGGGAAGACAGAGAAGGAAAGAGAAAGAAAGACACCTGTAGACCTGCTTCACCGCTTGTGAAGCGACCAGGGCCCCTGCAGGTGGGGGAGAGGGGTCCAGGGGGTGGGGATGATTGCGTGAGTCCTTGCGCTTTGTACTATGTGTGTTTAACACAGTGTTCCACCACCTGGCTCCCGTAATTAAAAAAAAATTTTTTTAATCTTTTCATTTTACTTATTTATTATAGGAAAGAGACAGAAAGAAACTGGGAGGGGTGGGGGACATACAGAGGGAAAGAGACAGAGAGAACCTGCAGCCCTACTTCACCACTTGTGAAGCTTTCCCACTGCAGGTGGGGACAAGGGGCTTGAACCTAGGTCCTTGTGCACTGTCATTTGTGCACATAACCAGGTGTACCACTACCTGGCCCTAATAATGTAAAATATTTAAAATTCCAAATAGAAGGAAATTAAATTTATAAGCTTTACTATATTATTATATATGCATTGATAGAAATACTAAATTACTATTCTAACATATAACTACAAGAATCAGTACTTTTTAACTCCAACAACAATATTTGACTTTTATTTAATAATATTTTAAGGATAATTTTTCAAATATGTACGTTAAGACTGACTACTGAATAGGTTTAAATTTGTTTAAATATAATTTTCATCTTTTTTACCTTCCTGTGTATCTGTAGTTAATTTCCTACCTTCAAAGTAACCATCTCTCCTGGACTGTGTCTTCTTAGGAGACTTTGCCACAGAAACTTTATTTTCATTGCTCTTGAATAATGCTAGTCTCATAGTAGGATCTAGACAAAAAGAAGAATATTAAACAAAAGTTCAACTCTAGTTAATTTATCTATCAAATGGTTACATCTTCTGTAATGAAAATATTTTAAAAAATAAACTGCATTCTATAAGACTATGAAATTCTTTATGATTTCATTTTTGAAAACAGATAATATGAAAAGGTAACCAACCATTGTTGGTTTTCTGACTAAACATATAATTAGTGTTTACTACATATAGAAGAAATACTAACAATGTGAAAAAAGTAATAAAGTTTCTAGTTATGGTGTCATCTTTATTTGGAGAGATGATTAACTGTTTATTATTTTGGCTCCTTAACTGATTTTTATGCTGAAGTAGAGCAAAATTTACATAAATATAAAATAGGTAAAAACTGTTTACAATAGGAAAAATTATATGCCCTTTGATCCTGTCTAAATTATTTGTTGCTTGGATATAGAAGATCGAAGAAAAACAAGTAGTGGAAAAAGGAACTGGTAGGAGAAAAAACTATTTCATAAATTTAACAATAAACAGGTGGTTTTCTTTTTGCTTTAATATGCTGTATTATATAACAAAGAAGTTGTACAAATTCTATACCTATATCCCAAAGCATTATTTCTTAATTTTATAAAATAGTATGTAAGAGTAAAGCAATGCAACTTTGTATTACATTAAAATTCTATACAATGTGTAACTAGGGAATTGGTTTAATTATATTGTGATAAAAGGTTTTTTGCCTGTTGAAGAACTGCAAGAAAAGAAAGCAGTGATGTAAGTATGAAGGAGTATTATAAAGAGTGGAAAGTTATGCCTTTATATTAGGTTAACATAAAACCACAACTCATGGCAGTGTACATTTTTTTAGTATCTGATGTCATCTTGCAAAAAGAGACTTTAGGAATCTTTGACTAATATCTGGTGTGGCAGAATTGAATATGTCAAATGGAAAAATGAGATTTTAAACATAATAAAGTCTAAATTACATATTTTAAGAAAATGCTTAAGGCAGCATGTTTTAGCATGAATTAGTAAAGCAAAATATTGATACTTTCAGAGTTGTCTTTAAGCATAAGCAAACTGAAAACTTTAGTCCTATAGTAACAATTTTTTCTATATGTGTTTATTTATTTATTGGCTAGGGCCAGCAGGAAATCGAGAGACAATGGGGAGACAGAGATAGATTAGATAGATAAGTAGAGAGAAAAACAGATAGAGAGAGAGAGACACCTGCAATATTGTTCTATGACTCATGAAGCTTCCCCCCCCCCCGCCCACATGTAGGGACCAGAGACTTGAACCTGGGTCCTTGAGCATTGTAACACATATGCTTTACCAGGTGTGCCACTGCCAAGCCCTTCTGGTAGTAACGTATACTTACTAAATATTATTTATATATTTAAAGAGATAATGTATCTCTCATATTATAAAGACCAATATCTGAACATTTTTCATAACTATATGTGACTAAAGTATTATAAGAGTTGAGTCTTCTATATGAATTAAATTTGAATTATAACTGATAATCCTTTATGCATATTTAAATTAATAAGCATTATAAAGCAGCTAACTTATTTACACAATTATTGATATGTTGGTGAGAGAAGACAGATTACCGCAGCTTTACATTCTATATGATATGAAAAATGCTAATGATTTTTCTACACATCTCTCCTATTCTTCTTGTCAACTATTGATGTATTTCCTGAGCAAAGACATTACAGTTTCACAGACCTGAATTATATCCAAGTTCCAAACTTTACTTTAGTTACTTTTACTTTAGTTGTATGACTATGAACAAATTGTTTTTACCCTTTATCCTCCCTCAGTCCACATTTAAGTATCACTGTAAGAATTCATGAGATAACACATATATACGTATAGTGGTATCATGACTCATGGTTACAAAGTGTTTGTGTTCAAACAGATGTCAACTAGCAAAGATCTAATTACAAAATAGCATCTACAGGTTGTATTCTTGGAAAACAGCTTTTGAAAGAATAAAGTGAGATATATAGGAAACAGATCACAATTATTACCATAACACATGGAATAAATGTTATGAATCTTTTCTTAGTTCTTTGGCACTCCCTTGAGCAAATAATGGCTCTGTGACTCAGTTTCTTAATATATGAGACACGAAAAACAATAGTACTTGTCTTCACATTATCAAGACTAAATTGATGCATTTAAATATGGCTTAGCTCTATTTATGCAATCATTTACTTTCATCCAAGGTGTCAAGAGTCATTTTTGTATTTTACTTTTTAAAGAAAAATTCTTCTCTTAAAATATATTATAAATTAAAAAGGGATAAGAAGAAGAAGAAGCTAGAAGTATAACAATACTAGATGGGGAACAAGTCACTTGGTTCTGATAACAACTGAAAGTTCTATCGTAAATGCTTTGGTTTAATGTTTTAAAACTCTATTTTAATATATTTAAGTTTTCCATTAATAATGTCTGCAGAGAATTTTTATGAAGATATACTTATTTATTTTGCCTATTATTTTAAAAATAAAAAGTACCAGGGCCAGGCAGTGGCTCACTCAGGTGAGTGAACATGTTACTATGAGCAAGGGCCCTGGTTCAAGCCCATCCCTTCTCCTACCCCTGTAGTCACCTGCAGAAAATAAGCTGCAGATGTCTCTTTATTTCTATCTTTGTATATCCCTTTACCCTCTCAATTTCTTGCTAACAAATAAAAAGGAAAAAATTAATAAAAACAGCACTATTATCAATCACTCTCAGACCTCACTATTCCCATTATATTCAGTGTTATTCTGAACTGGTATGATCCTGTTACTGTTACTTCTTGCTATTGTTTTTTTTTTTAAAGAAAGCACATGTTGGTACACTGTGCATATGTGTTTATGTGCATAAGAAAGACCTTTTCCAAGCAAAGAAACTTTCAGGGTATGACATGTAGTTCTTTATTAAAACACTATTCCTAGCCTCAAAAAGACTCAAGAATGTCCAGAGAGAGTATTTTAAATACGGATTGTCGTTGACAGGAAAATAGCTGAACTAGCAGAGTTTAGGTCTAGCAGCTTGATTTGCCCAATCTGTTCTCCAGCACTGCATGTGATGCAGGGGTGCTCTGTCCTCCCTCTCTTTCTCTTCCTGTGTTTTTTATTTTTATTTTTATTTTTATTGCCACCAGATCTATTGCTGGGCCTCAGTGCTTGCTCAAGGAATCCACAGCTCCTGGTACCCATCCTCCCCCCACCTCTCCACCTTTTATGACAAGAAAGAGAGAAACTAGAAGGGAGAAGGGGAAGTCAGTAAGTAAGAAAGACACCTGCAGACTTGCTTTAAAGTTTGTGAAGCTTCCTCCCTAAAGGTTGGGACCTGGAGCTTGAAGCCAAGTCCTTGCATGTGGTATTGAGTGCTCTACTGGGGGTTTCACCATTCATCCCCTGCCTCCCCATCTTCAATGTAATGATCTCTCATGGAATTTAAATAGTAATTTTAAAATAATGCAGGCTTTTGGCACCTTTTCTTACATTAGAGTGCCAGTTTTGTACTTTAAAGTCTATTCCTCTGAGATTATCAAAGCAGATCTATATTGATATTTTTGTTCAAATTCTTTGTGTCTTTCAAGTGTCTGGGAAACCACTATACTCATTCAAAAATCATGAAACAGTTAAATTTCTACTAATTACATTAAATATATTTAAATGACCCACAATCCAGTCATGTACCTATACATAGTTAAATGTATTAGTGACTTTGTCTATTACAGATTTGGTTAACAGTGATTACTAAAACATTTACTATATGTGAGGTATGATGTTAGGCTCTGGTAATTCAGAGAGAAACAAGTATAGGTTTGGCTCTCAAGGATCTTCCTATTCATATAGCTCTTACTATTGTTTTGTTAAGAATAATACAAAAGGGGGTGGAGTGGTGGTGCTATGGTGTGCTTCGTTAAAGCGCACCCAGTGCAAAACACAAGGAACCCACTCAAGAATCCCGGCTCCCCACCTGCAGGGCGGTCACTTCACAAGCAGTGAAGCAGGTCTACAGGGGTCTATGTTGCTCTCTCCCTCTCTACCTCCCCCTCCCCTCTCAATTTCTCTCTGTCCTATCCAATAAAATGGGGAAAAAAAATGGCCACCGAGAGCAGTGGATTCCTGGTGCTTGCACAGAGCCCCAGTGATAACCCTGGAGGCAGGAAAAAAAAACAACAGTACAAAGTAATGTAATAGCTGATCAGTTGATCAATATTCTTGTGATTTATTTTTGGAAATTACAAAGGTAAACAGAAAAGAATCACCAACAAACTTCATTTTGCCATCATGGTGTCCATTATGATTTCTTACCTTTCCCACTTAGCATTCCTTAGTCACCTATTATTGTGCTTCATCTCTATTATACCGCATGAACTGCTTAATTTAAAAAACAAACAAACAAACAAAAACCTTATCAGAGTAAGGACTACAAAAGCTGAATAAGGGCAAGAGACTAGCATACTTTAATGATGACTCTTTAGTCACTATCGGCCACCCTGTCATCTGGGGCCCTACTCAGAGAGTCCTGGGATTCCCACACAGACATGATGGGCCTAGACCTCAAATACATCACTCTCTCCATTGTCACTGGTCATCTCCATCAGAAACAACATAATGGACCCCTTTGTGGGCCCCCACAGGACCTTGCGCTCAATGTGGATCAACAATGGTAGAGAAAGTTCCATCCTCCGAAGGAAGGTTGGATAACATACTCTACCACCTGAGGAAGATGGGTCCTGAATTAGGTACAACTTGGAATGTTCCTCCTCATGACCACAGAATGTAAGCCCAGATCTACAGGGATGCAGAGGTTACATATGCTAAATATGGGCCCCAGATCAAACTGATGGAGTTTACAGTCAACAATATTTATACACCTATTCATACAGCTACTCTCTTCCCTGATCCAACTTTCTAGCCCTTTTTCCAGCCATGAATGACATCATCTCCCCAGATAATAACTTGGGTCCACCTGCATTTAGATATCAGTCTCAGGAAAAAAACTAGTACAGTCATGGGCCCTTTGGAATATAACAAAAATAGACCTACTAGCTATCTCCAAAACAGAGACCTCAAATCTTCATCTGCAATATTCCAGCCTTTAGGTTCTTGATTAGCCAACAATTTGTTCTGCTTTATATGTTAACTCTTTTTTTTCAGCTACCAGGTTCTAGATGCTACCATGATGCCAACTGGACTTCCCTGGGCAGAGGACCCCACCAATGTGTGCTGGAGCCCCACTTCCCCAGAGCCCTGCCCCACTAGAGAAAGAGAGAGACAAGCTGGGAGTATGGATTGACCTGCCAATGCCCATGTTTATCGGGGAAGCAATTACAATAACCAGGCCTTCCACCTTCTGCACCCCATAATGACCCTGGGTCCACACTCCCAGAAGGTTAAAGAATAGGAAAGCTATCATCAGGGGAGGGAATGGGATACAAAGTTCTAGTGGTGGGAATTGTGTGGAATTGTACCCCTCTTATCCTATGGTCTTGACAGTGTTTTCATTTTATAAATAAAAACTTAAAAAAAAAAAAGTTAGCTCGTAAGCTCAAGGACACACCCAAGGACCTGGGTTCGAGCCCCTACTCTCCACTGGCAACTAGGATACTTCACAAGTGGTGAAACAGGGCTGCAGGTGTCTATTTTTCTCTCTCCCTCTCTATCTCTACTCCCCTCCCAACTTCTTTCTGTCCTGGCAAATAAAATTGGGGGTGGGGTGGGCGAGGCCGCTATGAGTGGTGGATTCGTAATGCTGGCACAGAGCCCCAGAAATAGCCCTGGATAAAATAAATAAATAAATATTAAAATAGCTTTTATCATCTACTGGACTGAATTAACAACTAAATATTAACATAATCTCAGGGCTAAAGAGATGTCAGAATAGTTATGCAAATGTTATGCCTAAGGCTCTGAGGCCCCAGGTTCACTCAGTCTGTCTGTCTATCTATCTATCTATCTATCTATCTATCTATCTATCTATCTATCACCACCATCAACTCTCACTAAAATAAGTTTAAAAATAAAATATAAGGGGCTGGGTGCTAGAGCTGGTTGACAGCATGTTACAATGCGAAGGGTCCAGGTTGAGGACCCCAGAGTACCACCTGTAGGAGGAAAGCTTTGCAAGTAGTGAAGCAGTGCTGCAACTAACCCCCCCCTCTCTTCCCCCTCAATTTCTGGCTTTCTCTATCCAATAAATAAATAAAGATAAAAATAAAATATAAAAAATATTGGTAAGGGATTTCAAGGTCAGAAAAACATACTTCAAAATTGAAAAAATTTTAAAATAAAGGATCGAAATATTAGCACTAGTCTATGAGAAACTTTTGGCTACTTAAAAAAAACAATCTCAAGCTATTTTTTTCATGGACATAAAATCAACAAATATTAACTGAACTCTTAACATGTATTTGACTCTTAACATGCGGCCTTTAAAAAAGCTGTAAGATTTTTTTTTTTTCTTGTCATCATTGGGACTTCACTGCTCCAGGGAAATTTTTTTCACATAGAAAGAGAGAGATAAAGACACCACAGCAAGGAAGCTCTTTTCAGTATGGTAGGGACTGGGTTTAACCTGAGTTGTGTGCATGACACAATTAGCTCATTATCCAAGTGAATCACTTTGCTGGCCCTGTACGATAATTCTTATCCCTATTTGTGCCTCTACCATCACAGTTTAATTAATTTTGCTTGATTCTGTTTTCATTCCATTAGCCATGCCATTTGAAATAAATATGATATAGGTAGGGAAACCACATCATGTTTTTATTCTTTAATTCTTAGCCCTTAAACTTATTAGCTATACTTAGACCTTATCATCAGAGTGTTTTCCACCAAAACTATTTTTTTTACACTTTGTTTTTCTCTTCATCCAGTTCACATCAGACTTGTCAGTAACTCTGCTCACAACCTTCAGTTAGCAAGGTTTTGATATAAAACTTTTACATGATGCTCTTCACCTCAGTACTACACTCTAACTTGTCTGGATACTTTCTAAACTCTAATATAGATAACCAAATTCTAAATTAATTCTTTGCTTGAGGAAACAATTACAAAACAAAATAAAACTACCGAAACAAAACCAGTTGTTACTGGTTTGTGATTATGACCATTCTAAGAGAAACAGCAACACTTACTAGGAGTTAATAGCAGTCAGAAACCAAATACAAATAAAATCAGTATTTTTTTGTTCCGTCTCCGGCTGCTGCTTCTCCTTTTTTAAAAAATCATCCAAAACTTAACAACCAAGAACTACCCCCTGATGACTGTTCATAAAGCATGTTACCTCAGCCTTTTCCTTCATCAGTCAGCACCCTCCCCGTTAATGGCATTCTTCTTCTATCTGTCACTTCCTCTAAATAACTGACCACTGACTTTTGCCATGCTTTTATTATCACCTTAAATTACCTCTTAGCTAATAAATACATGTACAAGAAGCAAACAGAATATTAAGTGCTTGCTGCTGAGCAACTTGCTTTATGGTTTTTCGTGTCAGAAACTGGAATTAAAACTTTCATACACCATGTAGTTAAGCTCCGCCTTCTTAAGGAATATTTATTTGTTAGGATGTAGGGTGTAACAGTTTCTATGTAATTACATTTCTAGGTTTCTATGTAATTAAATTTCTAGTCTCTGATCCCTACTGCCACAAGCAGGTGTTAGTTTCTTATAAGCAGGTTAGTCTTATATGGACAACGTTGCCCTCTGGTGGCTCAGAAAATCCAAATTTACAAACAGTCCACATATTGGAAAAATCACTAGTAAATTTTTAGTGTGTAACAGAACTTAAGTATTGGAGGTATCGTTCAGTATATTAGTGAGTTAAGTTTTAATCTGTGGTCATTGTTTGTTTTAGTCATTATCAGGAGGGGGGGACATCTCACTACCAGGCTGCATGCCATGAAGCATTTGGTCTGGCCCTGCAGACCACAATAGCAGGGGAGGGGAGGGGAGGATGAGGTAGTCAAGTAGTTTCATCCTTCAGATTTTTGTGTTCAACAACTTTCACTATTATAGTTTATATCTGTTATCAAATGACTTGCATTTCTCTGAAAGACAACTGCCAGTTGGCTGCACTTTATGTACAATATAAAGATCTAAAACACATGAACTTATTAAAGAAAAAAAAATAGCCAGTCTGTTGCTGAAATTGTGTGAAAATTATGCTGGTTATCTAAGTCAGACTGCAGGGGGCTAGAGGGGTGGTGAGTAGCCTAACTGTGATGGTGGATTGCACTGTGGAACTATATCCATGTAATCTTACAAATTTGTAAACCATTATTAAATCACTAGTAAAAATAAATTAAAAAAAAGAAATTCAAAGGGTCTGGGTAGTAGCACATCTGGTTAAGTGCACATTGTATCATATGCAAAGACCCAGGCTCAAGGCACTGTTCCCCACCTGCAGCGGGTGAATGAAACAGCAACTTCACAAGCAGTGAAACAGGTCTGCAGGTGTCTCTTTCTTTCTCTCTCTTTCTACCCCCTTGTCCTCTCTCAATTTTTCACTACCAAATAAAAATAGAAAGAAGAAGAAGGAAAAAAAAAAAAGGTCACCAGGACCACTGGCACTGAGTCCCAAAGATAACCCTGGAAGCAAAAAAAAAAAAAAAAAAAGGAAGAAAAATTCAATAAATCTAAGAATTTTTCATAATACTTAATCTTAATTTTTAAGCTAATCACTGTGTATGTCCTTCAAATGATGTTATAAATACCTAAATGGCCCTTTTTAGGCAATTTACATTAGCAAATACATTAATAATGTGTCAATGAATTACTAAACTAGAAAAATAATAGAAATTATTTTACTATAAATATTAGTCTTATTCACTCATGAGTACAAAATATTGTAAGTAGCACATCATTGTATATTATATGAACACATAGATTTCACCGATTTTATGTTTTCAATCTTAACTTGGCTGTATCTGTTGTAAGGGGTAGAGAAAAAAGCAAGAAAACAAAGTCCATCATTAAATTGCACATCCAGTATTCAAACTGTAATGAGCAAGCTTTTATTTTTATCAATTTTTCAATTAATTTAAAGCAAGAAAGCTTTTCATATTCAAAATCTCACACAATAATACAAATACAATTTGGTCTACATTCATGTAATTAAATTAGTAATAATGATACAAATTCTGTTAAAGTATTTTTGGATAGTTACTTAACATATTTTGCTAATAACCACTGTCAAAATGTTACACTAAAAATGAAATAATTAACTAGCGTTTCTAGATGTACTTTTTGAATTGTTACCCTACTATGCCCCCTTGTGACTGGTTAAAAGACATAATCATTTTGTCTTCATAATAATTATGTTTAATTCTCAACCATTTCTAAAGCAATGATTTTTTTATATGAACAAATATTACTCACTGGAACTTTTGCAAAACCATTATTTACTGTGCTTATTTATGTGTTCAGCCTAAAAATAAATTCATCAGTCATAGGAATTATCAATAAATATGTATTTCCAGAGACAGATTCATATGAAAAATCTAAAATGATAGATTTTTCTTAGCTTCACTAAAAAAGGCAGGTGGAAGCACATATCTTTGTAAAGTATCTTAAATGTAAGTAATAAATATTCATTATTTATATAATGAGTTCATAATTTATATAATAAATATTACTCATTATTACTTCTATTTGGGTGACAATCTCTAATTCATTCTGATATTAAAATTTCTCTGAATTCTTGATATAATTTATGTGAAGTTTACATAATGTTGTAAATCAACGTTCACTCAAGAAATTTCTAAAAATTAGATTTGTTCTGCTTTCAGAAACTTGTTATTCTTAAGACAGCTCTGAAAGAAATATTTGTTGATTCTATTGAAGATGAGTAGAAATATATACTTATCAAAGTTATAAAAATGTCTTTAAAACTACCTTGATTTACTATACTGGATTCCACTTCCCCAGGGCTAAAAGAGAGTCTCCTACCATTAAGGGTTTGCAGTTACTATGTTTCTGGCTATGCTCTATATATACCATATGTTTGCCATAGCATTCATTTCACAGAACTCTTAATGAACTTAATAGGGGTTTATAAAATAAGGTGCAGAAAGCACAAAGCATTTGACAAAGAGAGACTAAATTAACCTCAAAAATACTTAAAATTTCAGTATTTTAAATCTCACAAACTTTTAAGAGCATAATAAAATATGATTTATCACAAAGAGATAAAATTATAATATCACTAACAGAAAATCAAAAAGGAAAGTTGGGCATTTGTTAATATAAAAATAAATCATCCATAACTGGGAAATCAACAGTATTTTCCTTATTTTTATTTTCACTGATATATACAATATACATTACATCTAATATATATGTACACTCCTTAAAATAATGTGAAATTTCATAAAAGATAAAAATATATGACTTTACAGAGAGGTAAAATGCTAATATTTCTTAAATTTGTATAGCAAATTTGTATGACAAAAATGTGTATCACCATAAATCAATAATAAATGGACAAAATTTTAATTAAAAAAATCTTCTGAATGCTTCTTTGTCTATCTGCCTATGGCAGAATAGAATTATAAGGTTAGATATATTCCTTACTCTTCTCATGAGTGATGATAATTTTATGGAAACATTTCACAGACAGTAATATCTTCATAAAGTAAACCAATGAGCCAGATAAACACAAAACAGCTTTAAAATAGCATTTCACTAATATTGCATGTGAGCTAATTACTGAATATTCAGAAAGTTATAATTAAATGTAATGTTCCATGCAACAAATATGTCAAAATTTCAACTTTCATTTTAAATCTTTTTTTTTAATTTATTCCCTTTTGTTGCCCTTGTTGTTTTATTTTTGTAGTTGTTGTTGATCTTGTTGTTGTTGGATAGGACAGAGAGAAATGGAGAGAGGAGGGGAAGACAAAGAAGGGGAGAGAAAGACAGACACCTGCAGTCCTGCTTCACCGCTTGTGAAGCGATTCCCCTGCAGGTGGTCAACTTTCATTTTAAAACTAGAATAACCTGCCAGTTTTCCCTGACACTTACACACTACTCTGCATATTAAGAAATTCTATCAAAATGATTAGAGGATCCAAAGAAAGACATGAATTTAAACAGCCTGGCAAGGCTAGTTAGTAATCATGCTGAATGAGCACATGGAACAGATGTATTTAGAATCAATATATACCAAAACAATCCCACTTAGGAACAAATTGCAGTATATTTCTCAGTGCATAATAGGTAGACAATCAATAATGAAGTAGATAAGAAGCAGGGGAAGTGTGAAAATACCAATTAAAAGGATAACAAATCATTCAATGTAGTAGCAGTTTTCTCTAAGTCTTTTTCTTTGTGATTCTGGAATTATTATCATTGCTAAGCTCTTTTATCTGTGCATTTCACTTGTGTTCTTATTACATACAATTTTAGAAAAGGACTTAAAAATTATCATCAATATATAACACAGTTATTATTCCAAAAGATTTGATTACCTACCCAAGTTTTTCCTTAATTTCTTTGACTTCATTTTCTGTGCTCTCTTCAGCATCTGCTGAGCAGTAGAAACATCCTTGAACCCCCTATTAGAGGATTAAATTTAATAAAGGCAAAATAAAATAATCATATAAACATACATGTCTGGACTACAATATAATGAAACAAATTTGGATTCCCATTGCGGAATCCACATTTAACAGATGTACAGTTTCTTAAAAACTAATAAACATATTCTTGAAATCTTGAAAAATATCTTTCTTAGACATCTAAATATAATTTTTTAAAACAATATTTTGTGTAAAGTAGGCCACATACCATTCTTCTGAAATTTTCCCTTCTTTTTCAGATATTAGCACATTCTTTCTACTGGTTTTTGATTCAGGTACCCAGGACAAAGTACTACTTTCTGATCTGGCAATAGGAAAAAACACACACTTAACCGACTCAACACTAGTATATCAGCAGTTTCTAAAACTACAAACTGTTTATGTTGTCCCAAAGTAGGAAATAAAATCAATGTAAGTTACAGAAAACTTATCTTGAAAAGTAATAAAAGTCTGCCATTAATTTAAAATGTTTACATTTCAATTACTTCAAGCATATTTCAATCCTTTCGTCAAGAGTAATTTAACCCTGGAATTTTTATTCTAACCCTTATCTCTACCTATATAGCAATATTTAAAAGCTCACATGCTTACAATTAATTACATTACTTTACTGACACTTAAATATTGTAGTTGTTTTAATGTCCCAGCCTCATAGATTTTTCTTATACTTAAAACTCCATAAAAATCATATTCCTGACACAAAATGTTTTTACATCTACCAAGCAAGGCAATTCACATATATTTTTATCACCTTATTATTTCTGGAAAAAAAGTATATGTAGTATTCTAGTTCGTGAGTTGATCCTCTAAATGTCTTAATTTAGCTTACCTGCTATATGTTTGTTCAGATGAAAATAAGTTTTCTTTCTCATTACATAGCCATGCTTGAGTTGGATGACTTGGTAAATTAAGTGAAGTATCGTCACATTTTAAGGTTCCAGGGAACTTATAAAGAAAATATATATACATATATGTATTAAAAAACAGACATTTTAGCACTTATACTGTATTACTTTCCATGCATATTACACCAGATAATCTCCTAAGGAAAAGTCACATAAGCTGGAAATCTGTAATAAAATAAAAATCAACGAATTACAGATACAAATGTCCTTTGTTGTAGTTTTGAGGAAAATGCTTTTTGCTATAGTTTGCATATATAAAATGATTGATTGCAAAGATCTTTTAAAAAAAATCCCAGAAAACAAAAACTTCAAAGATTATCAAATAAATAACAGATATTGCAGTCCATTGACCTTTGACTGAGAATCTTCAGCTGTTGCCCTCTTAATGCATGTTTTTGTATTTTTAAAAGTGCTGTCAACTAGTGATTTCAGTCCACTGCCAAATATGCAGCTGAAGTATATCATTTTTTTTTTTGCTACTGTGAAATAAAGTGTTGAAAGAAATCCAAAATAAAGAAAAAAAAATCAGGAGCAAATGAAAGAAAAGCTACATGAAAAATTACATCTGGGGATGAGGAGGAAGTCAGAGGCTTCTAAAAGTAATTGTGTTTTTCAAGTCAATAAATTGCATTATTAATCACTCCAGCATAGCATAACCCTAAGAAATGAGCAAAGATGGAGCACTCAGAGGTTTCCATGACATGTTACCTTTGGCCAGTGCAGCTGGTTTGGGAGAGGCAGTGTTTGTGAAGGGAAGCGGGTGGAATCTGAAGCTAGCCATTCTTTCTCCAAGGCAGCCTGCACAAATAACAACATTAAAATGTACATAATTTAGTTTGAATAACTTTTACAAAGAGTCTTTTTTAAAAATGTCTTAGATGCTACATAGGTTAAGGATATCAGAATTTTTATTCCTAGGAAAATTTGCCTCTCGTTATTGTGAGGTGCTATGCAGCTCTTTAGTAAACAGCTAGAAAAAAAAAAAAAGGTGGGTGGGTAATATTTTTCATCTTCATTTCAGGTAAATGAGAAGAACTAGGCCTCTTATCAGAAACTTGCAAGTCCAGAAGGCAGTGCTAAAAGGAAATTATAACCATCAATCTTGTACCTTGCAAAATTGTTTTTCAAAATTAAAGGACATTTAAAGATGAACAAATCTGAGAAACTTTATTACCAGTAAACCTGAAAGAAATGCTTAAGAGAAGCAGGTTGAAATGAAAGGAAACAAAACAGTATTTCAAAGCTGCATGAAAAAAATTAAGATCTTAATAAAGAAAAGTACATGGCAATTACATAAGGAGCAATATTTGTTATCTCAATTCTTTGTTTTCTATTGATTTTTAAAAGACTAATTCATTTAAAAATTAGTTTTAAAGCCCATTATTGTCACAACTGGCTTATAACTACACATTTTTTATATAGTTTAAGAGACTAATGGATTTTAAAGGATTATGAAGTTCTTAAATATTTAACCACTGTTTTATTATTATTATTTTTCCCAATCATTTTATAGGGATGAAAATTGTTTTCAGCACAATTGTGGGTACATGGGTACAGTTTCTCAACTCCCTGATAGGAGCCTGCGAAACAGTCCCATACCCAACTTAGGTCCCCTTTTATTTCTTTTAATATTTATTTATTCCCTTTTGTTGCCCTTGTTGTTTTATTGTTGTAGTCGTTGGATAGGACAGAGAGAAATGGAGAGAGGAAGGGAAGACAGAAAGGGGGAAAGACAGACACCTGCAGACCTGTTTCACCACCTGTGAAGCGACTCCCATGCAGGTGGGGAGCTGGGGGCTGCAACCAGGATCCTCGTGCCTGTCCTCGTGCCTGTGCTACCGCCCGAGTCCCTTTTTTTTTTTTTTTAACCATTTTATACCAGGACTCCAATGATGCCCATAGTCCTCTGATTTGGTGCAGTACATGACACAAAGTTCAAACTTCTCATTTTGTTCTTGCCCTTCTTTCCTTGTTTTTTAAGTTCTGTCCATAAGTGAGATCATCCAGTATTCATCATTCTCCTTTGACTTTCCTCACTGAACATGATTCCTTTAAGGTCCATCCAAGATGAGACAAAGGAAATGACTTTATCTTTTATAAAGCTGAGTAGTATTCCACTGTTTAAATGTACCACATTTTTTCCCCATGATAGGTGTCTGCAGAGCACTTTCACCCCCAATTAAGGTCTTTTCCACTATTGTAAACCATGACTCCAGTGCTGTTTCTACTGCTCCCAGCCCCATATATATATGATTTTCAAAATGAGAAGAAATCAAATATATATACATCCCAATTTTGAGACTAAAAATAAGGCTACCAGAAAGTAAGCTTCAAGTAATATTCACACTTATGTGTATATGACATCCAGTATAATTCTCTCATTTGACACACTGCATTAGAACTTTCCTTCAACTACAAGTCAAAATAAAATGACTTTATCTTGCTCAGTACTTTCCTCTTCTAAATTAACTCATTACCTCCAAAAAAAAAAAAAAATCCTTTCTAATAGTATGTAGGTGCAGACACATACAAGTAATGCCAGGACTCACAGATTGTGTGACTTCACAGCTTCCTGGATAATCCTTTCATTCTTTCTATTTCAAAGACAGAAACAGAGAGAGAAAGACACCATAGCAGCAAAGCTGTCCCCAGTGCCACATGACTCCTGGATACGTGGCAAGAAACATGTTCTACAAGGTAAGCTATCTCCTGGCCACTCTTAGACTTCTTTGTAGCTCTCATAGCACTGAAGAAACCTTAAGGTTTGGACATTTAACTATTAGGAATTTCCAATCTCAATTTTTTTTTTTTTTGCCAGCATTACAAATCCATATCTCCCAGCTGTCATTATTCCTCCTCCTCCTTCTTATTGGTTTTTTTTTTTTTATTAGATAGGTAAGAAAGAAATTGAGAGAGGATTGGGAGATAGAAGGAGATAAAGATAGGTACCTGCAGACTTGTGGCAGGTGAAAACAAAAGCTTGCATCAGGTCCTTGTGCATGGTAATATGTGGGTCACCACCTGCCCCCCCCAAATCTCACTTTACAAACCCTCTTTCTTGATAAAACACATAGCAGTTTATATACTTGGAGATTAATATACCCTATCCATGTGCTTTGCTTTTTTTTTTCTAATAAGGCTTTACTTATTTAATTTTCCATAATATATTGTAATATTTAATGCTATGAGAGGTTAATTTAATATAGGTATTTAATATAAACACCAGACTGAAGCTTAACGCATTTTGTCTTCTCAAAATTATCACTACAGATTTATTTAATTTGACTCTGGCCTGAGACAAATCTAAACTTAATAGCGGTGGGTTTTGTATTTATGATACATTAACTTTTTTTCATCTTCTCTGGGCTTAGGTTCATTAAGATAATTTTATTAGTTGTTCACATGGTGGTTTCTAACAGCATAAGGAAAAGTGAAGAAATCTGCTAAAGTAAGTCAGCAAATAAAATATTAACTGAAACTTTATAATTCAAAAAGTACAAAATAAAAAATTCAATGTAGGTCACTATACCACATCAGAATTAATCACTTATTATTAGGTTGTTGTAAAAGTCATGATTTTTCCCCTTTTTTCTTTTTTCCCCCCTCTTTTTTCCAGCAGAGCTATCACTGGTGCCAGCACTCTGAATCCAATGCTCCCTGGTGGCCCTTCCTTATTTTATCTGATAAGACAGAGAGAAATTGAGGTCAGAGGGGAAAAAGAGAGAGAGAGAGAGAGAGAGACACTAGCAGATTTGCTTCACTACTCAGGAAGCATCCTTCCCTCAGGTGGGGGGGGGGCAGAAACTCAAACCCAACTCTTTGCACATGGTAATGTGTGTACTCTACTGAGTGTGCCATCTCTTGGCCCCCTTTTCTATGTTTTTCTATGCAAAAATGCATCATGACTTTTCTGACAGCCCAATACTTTACATGTTTATTATAAGATATGTTATGACAAATCAATAAGATATCTGCCTGAGAATAAGACACAGGTTTATTAAAACTTATACAAAAAGAATTTTTTTTGCCTCCAGGGTTATTGCTGGGGCTCAGTGCCTGCACCATGAATCCACTGCTCCTGGAGGCCATTTTTTCTCCTTTTGTTGCCCTTGTTGTTGTAGCCTTGTTGTAGTTATTATTGTTATTATTGATGTCGTTCATTGTTGGATAGGACAGAGAAAATGGAGAGAGATGGGGAAGACAGAGAGGGAGAGAAAGACAGACACCTGCAGACCTGCTTCACCGCCTGTGAAGCGACTCCCCTGCAGGTGAGCAGCTGGGGGCTCGAATCAGGATCCTTACACTGGTCCTTGTGCTCCACACCACTGCCCGACCCCCTACAAAAAGAATTATTAGGTGGGGTAGATAGCATAATGGTCATGCAAAGACTCTCATCCCTGAGACTTCAAAGTCCCAGGTTCAATCCCCCACACCAGCATACGCCAGAGCTGAGCAGCCAGCGCTCTGGTTAAAAAAAAAAAAAAAAAAGGAATTATTTAAAAGGCAATGAAATCTGGACACCAGTAACAAAAATCCCTTAAACATTCTTGCTTCAAGTGTTCAGTATGAGTAGTATAGAATAGTTGTTTAACACTACAAGTATGTTTGTACAGCTAGCACTCTGAGAACACAGAAACAGTGCTTCCCACTTGGCAGCACACAATACTGTTCAGACTCAAGAGTACAATAACTCCACTGATGCTATTTGTTCTGGGTTCCCAGTGGAGGCAGGAGTTAAAGTTAGTTTGTGGATGGAGCAACTCAATGTGCTGTTATGGCTTCTACATCCGAAAATGTAATATTAAAAATTGATGTGTTACAGTTTAACTTTGCTGTTCCATACATGTCAGAGAAGACCATCTTGATAGAGGAAAAAAGTTCTACTGTGACAAATTCTCTTGTTTGTTGTCTTGTGTATGATAACCCGTGGATAAGGATTAAGTGTGAGCACCTCTGTCTTACGATGGCCAGAGCTTTCAATCTATAAGTGACATTCTGTTGACTGTCAAGTCAAAAATGGTATGTGAATCATACCCCAAGGTAAAGAAAAATACCTTAATTTTAACTGACCTAATCATGGTGTTATCGACTGTCTTAATAGAGCCTGGTTGATAAAAAAAAATTTTTTTAAAAGAACAAAATGAGGGGGCTTCCACTCCGAGTCTTGTCCATCTGTAGTTTCTTGGAACTATGTGAGAAAATGCTGTCCCAGTAGCTAGGGGGAAAATATAGCCTTTTCAGACTTCTACCAGCATCTCACCCCAGAAGTACTGGAGACAGTACAAGCCCCAGACTGATAATTTTTTTTTTAAACCAACTGGAGCCTTGGGCTTCAAATTAGAGGCAACTTTTTTAGTGTTGGACTTGGGTCCTTCTTGACACACAAGTACCTACTGTGAAGGTACTTGCTTTCTACTGAACCCTTGTAGTAATAACTAAATGAGTGACCTATGGAGGCCTGGTATTAGCTATTTAGCCTGAGATGTAGGTGGGACAACTCAGATTCACTAACTAAAGAATCATGAAGATCACCTCAATTCTCACTTGTCAAAAGGAGCGTGTTAGCTTCCACACCCCTGTAGCATCTTTAATTTCTACAAAAAGTAGGAGTTATACTTCTCTGGGAAATCACATCTCCATTTCACTTGCTAAATGAAGACTGATAATTTAGAGAGAGCTCAATTCATTTTAGTTCCCTAAGTTAGGTCAGGTACAGGGATGGTTTGTTTAACTCACTTCTGGGCAGCCTCACAGTTTGGTTTGCCATGTGAAACATTACAGCTTGGTAGCCAAAATACATCCCCTTTTGGACTGTCAGTTGAAATAAGTCATAGCTGCTTATAGAAATGTTTTGATTTCTCATATAGATGACCATGATAAGGGTACATTCCTTGGTGAGACAGTAAGAATCAAATCAGTAATTGTTTCTGATGAAATATTTCCTCACTTATGATGGACTTTGGGGGTGTAGAACAGGACCCAGAAAGAGAAGAGGAAAAAATAAAAGACATTTAGAAGTAGTAACAGGTGAAGGTATGATTTAGAAAGGAAGAGAAGGCAAGACCATAGAAAAAAAGGCAAATATATATACATCTATATAAAGACAAATAGTTATAGAAATAATAGTCAACTCATATCTGTGACTTTGGGAGAACTATTGTAGCTTCCAGAGCCCTAGGGAATGGGGACACAGAACTCTGGTGGTGGGAATGGTGCAGAATTGTACCCCTGTTATTTTGCCAGTCACTAATAAAATAATAACAATAACAATTATTATTATTAATAATAGTAATAATAAAAAGACATACTCTAACAACACAAGGTTCTGCCCTGACTATTCCTGGGCATGTTCTGTATTTCCTCTACCTAAGAAAGTCACAGGCCAATAGGACTGACACAACTTCACGGTACAGCCAGATCAAAGGGGGTGTCTAACATATGCAAACTTAATCCTGGCAAATTTTATAAAAATGTAGTTGTGTCTCCTTTTTCTGAACCCCTGTGGAAGGTATAGGTGTGAACAGAGTCTGAAAAGTAAAAAAGTGAAGTCATCACCACTAAAATGGGACACTGATTTTTCAAGTGTATGAAAAACCACAGTTTTTCAATAACCTTTGAAGGGAATGCCTGAGAGGCTTAGGGGAGGGTCATTAATGATCTTTTATCATTCAGCTCATTCTCTGAGTCTTTCTCTACAAGAATAATGCTCTTGCAGGGCTTTCCCAAACTCCTCAACTGCTGCCAAGACCTTACATTTTAATTTGCTGCAGCCTCTGCCATCCATTCACAGGAGGCATAATTTGATTGTGGTTTTCATTTGTTTGTTTGTTTGTTTGTTTTGGGGGTTGACTTTAATGAGAAACCTATTAAGACAGCAGCAGAAGATGACCCTAGACCCTGAACCTTTTATATAAAACATCTCTGGAAGTTCCCTTCACTCCCATTCTCAGTCACCCCTTGGGATGGACAAAAGTCATTTGGAAGATGTCCCAGTCATAAATTACCATCAAGAGCTTAAAGCAGATGCCATTGTGGCTCTGGGAAATGTTTAAGCAAGCTTCAACTCACAGACCCTGGTTGCTCTGGGTGGTACAAATGACTTGTGCTTCTCTATGAGAACAAGTAAGAAGTCTGTACAATAGCTAATAAATCCGGTTATGCTTGCCTTAAAGCTTTAGAGGGAAGATCAGTATAGATTTATCAGTAGAAAATAACCCAGGTGGGGAGTAGGGCAGTAGCGCAGTGGGGTTAAGCGCATGTGGCACAAAGCTCAAGGACTAGCATAAGGATCCACGTTCGAGGCCCCAGCTCCCCACCTGCAGGTGAGTCACTTCACAAGCGGTAAAGCAGGTCTGCAGGTGTCTTATCTCTCTCCCCCTCTCTGTCTTCCCCTCCTCTCTCCATTTCTCTCTGTCCTATCCAACACCAATGATAATAATAATAATAACTACAACAATAAAAAAACAAGGGCAACAAAAGGTAATAAATATTTAAGAAAAGAAGAAGAAAATCACCCAGGTGTTGATAATGACAGTTATTAAATGCATCATGAGAATAAATTAGTGGATTTTTCCTAATCTATCAAATTATTCAGAGTAATCACTGGAGTAGATATTTATAGGAAAAATTCGTCTTGTAGATCAAGAAGTAGGTATCGATTGGGAGACAAGTTTTCACAGGTCTCTAATATTTCTCCATGATATACAATAGCCTTTGTTGCAGATTATCTTGTCAAGATGCTAATATAGCTACCACACTTGGAAGACAGAAATAGATTTAGTGTTTCACCTCTGGGCAGAAAAGAAAATTTTTGTTTGCTATCTGGTACAATAAAGACAGTGACTTCCTTTGGAGCACAGGATAGGCTGGTATGATTAAAGCCCTTTATAAAATATAAGGTTATCTAGATTTGGGATTCTGATGAAATAACATTTCAGATTTTCCCCGTGGAACTTGGGAGTCAAAGTGGAACTGATTTGAACTTGAAGAGGCTCCTGTGATAAGCAGTAAATGCCTGATTCCTTCTGCCAGCATCCATGAAGATGTGGTAGTCTCACTTGTTAGATTGCAGGCAGGACAAAATAAGCACTTGAAAAAGTAAGCTCTGCTGAATAAAATGAAAACAAACCCTACTCTTTCTGTTTTTTAGAGTCTTCTCATTTAAATCATTTATTAAAAGCATTCACATTGCACATAAGTATCAAATTAATATATAAATTTCATAATCTATTGATCCATGCTTTCTTGATACAAGCTAGCTGATCTGGACAGTTTAATATCTGCAACAGTTGTAACTGACTGAAAATATCCAAGTGTAATCCTATTATCTCCTAAATTTACAACTAAGTTGTATTTGCTTATGAATCTTTTCTTTCACCAGACATATGTTGAAAGTACTCTGTACTTGATGACTGTAAAGGGGAGAAGTGTGAACATACTATTAACATCTTAAAAAGAGGTATGTAGACATTTTACTTAAATAAATGATAAAAGGGGAGTCTCAGCCAAGACTTGCACTTACATAGAAGAAATTAACTGAAAGACAGAAATAAAACAGGGATATAGCAGTAACTTGGTTTTTCTATCTTTGGTTAAATAAGATGATTTTAAAATAAAGTGGTAATGACCTAGGTTCAAGCTCCTGTCCCCACTTGCAGGGGGAAAGCTTCATGAGTGGTAAAGCAGTGCTGCATGTGTCTCACTGTCTCTCACACACTATTTCCCCCTCCTCTCTCAAATTCTCTCTGTCTCTATCCTGTAATAAATAAATAGAATTAAAATAAAAGATTATACCTTAGATAAGTCTTCCCTAATCATCTAATTTGATTGAAGGCTCTATCCTAAAACCTTTTTGTAGAATTCGTTTGTGAAGCCATCTGGTCCAGGACTTTTGTTGTTGGGGAGATTCTTAATAACGGTTTCAATTTCTTTGTCTGTGATTGGTGCATTTAGATTTTGTAGTTCTTCTTGGTTCAGTTTTGGAAGTGCATAGGTTTCTAGGAATTGTTCCATTTCTTCCAGATTCTCTAGCTTGATGGCATATAGTTCTTTATAGAAGTTTCGCAGGATTCTCTGGATTTCTGTGGTGTCAGTTGTGATATCTCCTGCATCGTTTACAATTCTATTAATTTGAGTCTTCTCTCTTTTTTGTTTGGTGAGTCTAGCTAGGGGTTTGTCAATTTTGTTTAAGCTTTCAAAGAACCAACATTTGGCTTCATTGATCTTTTGTATGGTTCTTTTATTTTCGATGTTGTTTATTTCTGCTCTAACTTTAGTGATTTCTGTCCTTCTGGTTGCTTTAGGGTTCCTTTGTTCCTCTTCCTCTAAGTCCTTGAGGTGTGCAGTAAGGTCATTCATTTGAGCTTCTTCTTGGTGTTTAATATGTGATTGTTTGGCTATAAGTTTCCCTCTCAGTACTGCTTTAGCTGTGTCCCAAATATTTTGATAGGTTGCGTCTTCATTTTCATTAGTTTCCAGGAACATTTGAATTTCCTGTTTGAGTGAGTCTCTGACCCAGTGGTTCTTAAGAAGCATGTTGTTTAGTTTCCAAATTCTGTGTCTTTTAATAATTTTCCGTTTGTTGTTAAATGTTAGTTTTACTCCACTGTGGTCTGAGAAGATACTTGGGATGATTTCAATGCTCTTGAATTTATTGATGCTGTCTTTGTGGCCTAACATGTGGTCTATCCTTGAGTATGTGTTATGTGGATTTGAAAAGAAGGTGTATTCCAGTTTTTTGGGGTGGAGGAGTCTGAAAATGTCCAAGAGGTCTAGTCTGTCGATCTCTTCATTCAATTCTCTTGTATCTTTATTGGTTCTCTGCTTTGTTGATCTGTCTGTGAGAGTGGGGTATTGAAGTCTCCCACTATTACTGTATTACTATTGATGTATTTTTGAAATTCTTTCAGTAGATGCTTAATGTATTTAGATGGTCCCTCGTTGGGTGCATAGATGTTAATAATTGTTAAGTCTTCTTGGCTGATTGATCCTCTAATCATTGTAATGTCCTTGCCTATCTTTTATTACTTTATTTAATTTAAAATCTATCGTGTCTGAGATGAGAATGGCTGTTCCTGCCCTTTTTTGTGGTCCGTTAGCCTGTATGATAGTTTTCCATCCTTTCATTTTAAGTCTGTGTTTATCTTGTTGTGACAGATGGGATTCTTGCAAGCAGCATATGGTTGGGTTATGTTTTCTGATCCATCTCCCCGCCCTGTGCCTTTTGATGGGTGAGTTTAAGCCATTGACATTTATTGATATTATAGATTTAATGTATTGTAGTGCCATTGTTCTAAAAAAGAATTTGTTTGCTCTGATATATTGCAAGTATTATAGTGATGTTCTTGTTTATAAGAGGTCTTTTAGTACCTCTTTCAGGGCCGGCTTGGTGATGGTTGCCTCCTTTAACTGTTGTTTATCTAAGAAGGTTTTGATCCCTCCATCTAGTTTGAATGAAAGTCTAGCAGAATATATTATCCTTGGTTGAAACCCTTTTTCATTCAGGGCTCGATAGATATCTTGCCACTCCCTTCTGGCTTTTAGAGTTTGAGTGGAGAAGTCTGCAGATAATCTTATGGGTTTTCCCTTGTATGTGATTTTTTGTTTCTCTCTTGCAGCCTTTAGCATCCTTTCTTTATCCTTACTTCTTCTCATTGTGACTATGATGTGTCTTGGTGTCTTCAGGTCTGGGTTGATTCTGTTTGGTACTCTCTGGGCCTCTTGAATCTTGATATCCTTTCTGTTATTCAGGTCTGGGAAGTTTTCTTCTATTATTTCCTCTAGAATGTTTGCTTCCCCTTCCTCTCTTTCTTCCTCTGGCAGGCCAATTATACGAATGTTACTTCTTTTGAGATCATCCCATATGTCTCTGTTGTTGTTTTCAGTGTCACTCAATCTCTTTTTAAGCTCTTTCACCTCTTTCTTTGTTTTCTCTAACTCATCCTCTGTCTGACTAATTCTGTTTTCTGCTTCTGTTAGTCTGCTTTCCCTTGCCTCAGCTTCTTTCTTCATTACAGCTATTTCAGCTTTCAGTTCTCTAATTGCCTCAAGATAATCAGTATTTTCCTTGGGGGTCTCAACTGTTGTTTCCCTAATATTGCCATTCCTTTCCTCCAATGTTGTTTTCATTTCTGTGATTAATAAGTTTATTATTGCTTGCATACTTTTCTTATCTATGGTTACTTCTGGCTGATTTGTAGTTTCTTCTGGGCTCTTGTCTTCATTCATTGGAGTAGCAGTTTTATTTGTTTTTGATCTACCCATTTTTTTTACTTATGTGTTTCTTTTTTTTTATGCTGTTGTTCCTCAGTTGTTGTGTCTTGAGTACAAGTGACACTGTACTAAATACCTTTATGACAATTGCACTCACCAACCTCCAGAATTACAGTAGCAACTGAAGTAAGTATTGAAGTAGTTTAATCGTTACCAGTTAGCCAAACAATTTCTCCAGTCCGTGAAAAAATAGTAACCAAATCCCAGTGAAGAAAGAGAAAAGAAAGAGAGGATAGCAAGAATAGACAGTTATGCAAATCTACTATCCACCGTATATTCTAGGGGTAACAAGGGGGGAAAGGGAACTAGAGCAGAGATACACACATAGAGAGTCCACTCTGAGTCAGATTTCTTCCCCAAAGAAATTCACAAATTGAGAAAGGCAAAGAAGAAGGAAGAAGTGTATGACAAGATTAAAAAAAAAGAGAGAGAGAGAGACAAGAGAGAGAAAAGGGAGAAGATAAGAAAAAAAGAGTTGTAATTAAAGAGCAGTGCAAGGAACTTCCCAAATGTGTATCAGTGAATTCAAAAAAGCACCCTGTTTGGTGGTGTGGGGTATCCTGCTAGGAGTTGGTCCCCAGGGACTGCTTATGGGGGGGGGGGAGAGGTATGCTTGAAAATTAAAAGGAAGAAAAAAGATTTTTTTCCCCTACTCTAATTATTAACCCAAATTAAGTTATAGTCACCTCCTTGTCACCGCTATGACCCCTTATTGGCTGGCCTGCTAAAGGCAGAAAATCCTACTGTTCCAGGAGATGTGTTCGGAGTTCAGCGGCTAGCAGCTTCTCAGTCCGCCATCTTCCGGGAAACCCCCCCCTCCAGACTTTTTTAAAGGATTTCTCGAAAATAAAAACTAGCTCCAAGTCCTTTGATCCAATGAGAGCTATACTTAAGAAGTCTTTGGATCCGCCCTCAGGGTCGCGGTGGTCCCTGGAGACTCCCAAGAGAAAGCCCCCCGAGCTACAGTGCTCCCTCCGGGTCCTCTGCCGGCCGCCCAGCAGTGCTCTGCAACCGGCGGAGGAGCCGCCTTCCCGGGCGGAGGACAATGCCCGGCGCACCCGCCTTGCCCGCCGCTGCCTGGGAAGTCAGGAGCAGCCGGCCCGCTAGTCCGTGCCACCTTTATTCTAATTCTTAACCCAAATTAAATTATTGTCACCTCTTTGGTGTCACCACTAGGACCCCTTATTGACTGGCCTGCTAAAGGCAGAAAATCCTACCGTTTCCAGAAGATGTGATCAGAGCACACGCTGCTAGCAGCTTCTCAGTCCGCTATCTTCCTGGAACCTCTAAACCTTTTTTATTTTTATAGAAAGTTTAGATATTTTATAAATGTATTCACTGCCTTTCAGCTAAAAGTAAATATATAAGTTTTCTAAAGTCTTATCTCTTCTGTTCATTGTGGTAAGAATTATACCAGGCACTTAAAATCATTTGAGATCACTTAGGGAGTTGCGCGGTAGGGCAGCAGGTTAAGCGCATGTGGCACGAAGCACAAGGACCAGCCTAAGGATCCCGGTTAGAGCCCCTGGATTCCCACCTTCAGAGGAGCTGCTTCACAAGTGGTGAAGCAGGTCTGCAGGTGTCTATCTTTCTCTCCCCCTCTCTGTCTTCCCCTCCGCTCTCCATTTCTCTCTGTCTTATCCAACAAAGACATCAATAACAACAATAATAACTACAACAATAAAACAACAAAGGCAACAAAAGGGAAACTAAATAAATAAATATTAAAAAACATTTTAAAAAACACTCATTTAGGAGTTGGGCTGTAGCGCAGCAGGTTAAACGCAGGTGGCACAAAGTGCAAGGACAGACGTAAGGATCCCGGTTTGAGCCGCCGGCTCCCCACATGCAGGGGAGTCCCTTCACAAGCGGTGAAGCAAGTCTGCAGGTGTCTATCTTTCTCTCCCCCGCTGTCTTCCCCTCCTCTCTCCATTTTTCCATGTCCTATCCAACAAAGACATCAACAACAACAATAACTACAACAGCAACAACAAAAAAAATCAAGGGCAACAAAAGGGAATAAATAAAGTATAAAAATAACTCATTTATAGACATTTCAATCAGGTTGTGACAATATAATGTCAATAAGAACTCAGATCCATCTGAAAATGTTTATGTGTGTTGGGAGAACGAAGTTGCTGAGGATGCACAAGAGCAATCAGAGCCCTCAGAGCATAAGCAGAGAAGATCCCAGACAGCTGACTCTCATGCTGACATGAACCCATATTACTCTCCACATTTCCCCTCAGGGAAATTCCCAATTTTATTAACAAGGATATCCGAGCAGAAATCCAAGGCCCACTTGAAGCTGTTTCACTGGGATGAACAGCTGGAGGTTGAAGCACAGGGATAGAAAATCCATTTGAATTGAAGGACCAAGATTCCAAAGAGGAGACAACTACAGAAATCTGATTCAAAGTGATGCATAAAATTTTGACATGTGTTTTGTCAACTCCAAGTAGCATATGTGCAAAAAAAAAAAAAAGCCTAGAATCAAAGTAAAATAGCAACTAGGGGGGTGTTAACAAATTTCTTTAGCCATTTGGTATTCTGGAAATCAGAGACCACGTATAGGTAACCTGGCAAATACTCCACTTTCATTTGACACACCATATTAGCTCACCCAAAGGAAAAATAAGAAACAGAACAGTACTAACAAAACTTGAAAATAAGCCTCAAAAAGATGTCTTCCTATATAATATATAGCCATGAGTAAAATGTAATTCAGGAGAGAGAAAATCTTCTAGAATTTATACTTCTCACAAACAGAATGCCTGGTACTTAAGGAGAATTAAATGCAAAGTATAGAATAGACTCAAAATTCAAGAGATGAGAAGTCAAATGAATTAGCCAACAAGTGATACAGATATTACAATTAATGAAAAAGCATTGAGACCTCTGTGAGGCGTGGTTTATGGAGTAGCCTGGACCTGACCATCGCTCTCCCTGAAAGAACTATTGAACACAACAAGAGATCGAACTGGACAAATAATCTACAGCTGAAAAATATACAGCCTCAGGTGGGTGCCCGTGCACACAGCTGGGAAGGAGTGGGTTGGAAGACACGATCAAATCCAGTGCTCCAGTGCTCCCCGTGGGTGGTGGCTCGGTGCCCACCCATGCCATCTTGGACAGTAATGCTGTTATCAGAGCCCCCAGAAGATAAGAAATAGGAGCTTGAAACTTCTTAATCTTTGACTCAGGTTTTTGGTTTTTTTTCCCCCAGTCTGAGTTTAAGACAGACACAAAAATCAGATAGCCCACAATACCCCTCCCCCAACCACCACCACCTATCATACAAACAAGAGAATCCCAGAGATCATGACAGCACCACCTGCTGGTCAACAATAACCAAGACCATACATGTGGCAACAAAGAGAAGCAAATCAGATGAAATCCAAGAAATTCCAGATGCAGAGAATCTATCAGAGACAGACTATAGAAAGCTTATGAGGACTCTACAAGAGCTTAAGCAAGAATTGAATGAGCATTTTACTTTGGAATTAAGACACACAAAAGAGGAACACAGAACAGAATCTGATAAGAAGTTACAAAGCTTTAAAGAAGAACTTCAAGCAGAGTTCACTAAGCAGTTAGGAATCATGAAAGAAAAATTTCAAACAGAACTGCAAGGACTGAGAGACACCTTTAGTGCAGTTCAAACTCAGGTAGAAGGCTTAGGAAATAAACTCAAACATGCAGAAGAGTTTCCAATCTAGAAAACACAATTAGCCCACTCTTTTGATTCAAAGATGAGGGAGAGTAAAGGTTTAGAAAGAATGAAGCTACTCTCTGTGAAATTGCAGACTCCATAAAAAGGTCAAATATACAAGTTATAGGGATACCTGAGGAGGTTGTCCAGGTCAAAGGTCCAGAAGTAATTTTCAGAGAAACTTTAGCTGAAAAATTCCCTCAGTTAGGCAATACTCAGAAAATACTTATTTTGGAGGCAGACCGATTACCCAGGTTCATAAATCTTGGCTAATCAAATATAACAACATACTAAGAGAATGAACCATCAAGATCAAGTGGGATTCATCCCTGGGAAACAGGGATGGTTCAACATCCTTAAGTCAATAAATATAATCCACTATGTCAGCAAAAAGAAAGATAAAAATCTCATGATTTCATCAACTGATGCAGAAAAAGCATTCGACAAGGTGCAACACCCATTTATGATAAAGGCCCTTGAGAAACTGAAAGTGGAAGGGAAATTCCTTAACATAATAAAGGCTATATATGATAAGCCCATGGCTATGACAGTCAATGGGGAAAAAGTGAAAGATTTTCCCCTAAAATCAGGAACTACACAAGGATACCCACTCTCACCATTTTTATTCAACATAGTTCTAGAAGTCCATGCCATCTCAATCAGACAAGAAAGAGGTATCAAAGGAATCCAAATTGGAAAGGATGAAGTTAAACTTTCATTATTCACAGATGATATGCTGGTATACCTAGAGGACCCCGGAAACTCTGCCAAGAAACTACTGTAAATCATCAATAAATTCAGTAAAGTAGCAGGCTACGACATCAATACCCATAAATCTGTGTCATTTCTTTATGCAAAAGATGGGTCAGAAGAAACAAAACTGAAGGAAGCAATACCATTTACAACTGAACCCAAGAAGATCAAATTCCTAGGAATAAATCTAACAAAGGATATAAAGGACCTTTTCAAGGAAAACTATAAGGAACAGTTAAAAGAAATAGAGTATGACTCAAAGAAATGGAAGAACATCCCTTGTTCATGAATTGGGAGAATAAATATCATTAAAATGGCAATCCTACCAAAATGCAATCTACAGATTCAATGCAATTCCTATTAAAATCCCAATGACATATTTCTAGAAAATTGAACAGATTATTCAAAAATTTGTGTGGAACTTAAAAAAAAACAAACCACAAATAGCAAAAGCATTCCTTAGGGAAAAAAAAAAGAAAGAAAAATGGAGGCATCAAAAATACCCCAAATCATGTTATACTACAAAGCAGTAGTATTCAAAACAGTGTGGTATTGGAAAAAAAAATGGTCAGCTGGACCAGTCAAATAGGATAGTCCAGAACTCAATCCATACATGTACAGACATCTCATATATGACAAAGAGGCCAAATCTGCCCACTGGGGAAAAGAAAGTCATTAACAAATACTGTTGGCAGAACTGGACAGCCACATGTAGAAAAATGAAACTAGACCACCAATTAACACTGTCCACCAAATTAACTCAAAATAGATCAAAGACCTGTATATCAGACCTGAAAGTATAAAATATATTGGTGAAACATTTCATGATATTAACACTAAAGACACATTTGGAGACTTCACCCCATGGGCAAGGGAAACAAAAACAAGACTGAACAAATAACAAATTAGACTATAACAAATTAGAAAATTTCCATACATCAAAAGAAAACTCCATAAAGATAACTAGAAAACCCAGCAAATGGGAGAACACATTCACACATCATACGTCAGACAAGCGGTTGATAACAAACATCTTTAAAGAAGTCGTACAGCTCAGCAAAAAGAAAATGAACAACCCAATAAAAAAGTGGGCAGAGGGGCATTGGGCAGTAGTGCAGTGGGTTAAGCACACAAAACACAAGGACTGACATAAGGATCCCGGTTTGAGCCCTTGGCTCCCCACCTGCAAGGGAGTCACTTCACGGGTGGTGAAGCAGGTCTGCAGATGTCTATCTTTCTCTTCCCCTCCTCTCTCCATTTCTCTCTGTCCTGTCTAACAATGATGATATCAATATCAACAACAATAATAACTAAAACAACAAGGGCAACAAAAAGGAAAATAACTAAAATATAAAAAATAAAAAAGGGGGAGACGACATGCATAGACAGTTATCCAAAGAAGATATATGCATGGATCACAGACATATGTATAAATGCTCTAATTCACTCATCACCAGAGAAGTACACATTAAAACCACATTGAGATACCACCTCACATCTGTGAGAATGGCCTTCATCAACAAAAAAGGGGAGGGAGGATAAATGTTGGAAAGGATGTGGAGAGAAAGGAACTGTAATACACTGCTGGTGGGAATGCAAAATGGTACCACCATTATGGAGAACAGTATGGAGAATCCTTAATCAAATACAGATGGAAATACCTTATGATCCAGCAATTCCACATTTATCCAAAAGAGATAATATCACTAATTCAAAGGGATATATGTACCCCCATGTGCATAGCCACATTATCCACAATAGCAAGAAATTGGAAGCAACCAAATGTCCCTCGACAGATGACTGCATAAAAAAGTTATGGGACATATACTCAATGGAGCAATTAAAAAAAAAGATGATTTTACATCCTTTGGGATAAAATGGATGGAACTTGAAAACATTGTGCTAAGTGAAATGAGCAAAGAGGTAAAGGAAAGCTACAGGATGGTTTTAATCATGTGTGGAATTTAGAGAACTGAACACACATACTTAAACAACCAGACACAACACCACCCATATTTAGATTGGAAAACTATGCTGGTTACCTGGGGTGTGGGGGGAGGGCACAGACTTCCAGTGGTGGGAAAGATGTGAAATTTTAGTCCTATCACTAGTGATATGACATGCAGGGTAGAGGGGTAGATTTAATAGCTCCGGTTCCCTAACTGCCTAGACCATAACCCTAAGCACAAATATTAGCTTTTGCTTGAACACTTAATAACCTTATTTGCAAGATGTTCAAACTCAGATAATAGGATTAAATTGTTCATGGACCTCTAAAAATGTATCTGAAAATATAGCTCTGGAAATATCTATATCAACTACAGCTTTAGGCCAGACATATCAAGACCTTTTGGCTTTGTAAGTATCTGAAATACAAAGAGGTTCAGATACCACTAAAAGGGTTCAAAGCATAGTGAAGTCATGTATATTAATAATAGATACTAACCACTGAATTAGCATAGAAAACAACTCCCCCCACCTAACCTGGTTATAATAGTAATTAACTATTGATATTTTAATTCTTTCTAAGACTATAAGAAACCCTTGCATTCTCTTTAAGACCCTCATTTCTAGTAGTCCTGGTACTTCTAGGATATGCCCACACTTCTTGCTATGCCTTCTCTATGATTCCTTACCACCATACCACCTCTGTCACCTTCAACCAAATTGCTACTAGTGCTGCCACCCCACATTATGCTACTATTGATATCCTACAGTGGACTGTAACCAGAGATATCCAGTCTGAGAAGACAACCTCGCAACTCTTCAAATCTTGGGAGACCTTTCCTAACACATTGGACTACCTACATCCACATTAGATGGTCATTTAACTAAGTAACAGCTAGGATACAGGTGTACACATATCCATAAACAAGGGGGAAATTATATAACTCAAAGTCAAAGTGCTCAATAATAGTTGAAGGCATCATAAATTCTGTAATTGACTGGACTAAGCTGGACAGCCTCGCAGAAAAGCCCAAGAAGACAGATCCCAAAAACCTAACTCTGGATGGGCTCAACAAACGATACTCAATGCATAAACAACTGAGAGAAAATCTAAAATAATGAGATAAAGAAAGGATTACAAAAAGTTGGATAAAGGCAAGAGACTGGCACATTTAGTAATGGCCCTTTTGGTCAATATCACACCACTTGATCACCTGGGGCCCTAGTTAGGGAATCTACACAAATGATGGGCCTAGACCTCTATAGGACCCCTCTCTCCACTACCACTGGCTGCTTCCATAAGGAGTGGCATCTTGTGAGCCCTCCCAGGACCTTGTCCTCGCCATAAAGCAATTACGGTAAGGATAGCACCAGTCTCCAAAGGAAGGCTAAAGGTATCTTGCCCTGCCACTCAAAAAAGACTAGTTCTGTCATAAGTACAGCCTGAAATGTTCCTCAGATGTGACTATGAGCTATAAGCTCAAACCAATAGGGACTTAGAGGTTACATAGGCTCTGGTGATATATATATATGCCCTGGAGCAGGTAGATGGAGGTAAATAGTTAATTTTAGTCATAGAATTTCTTTTTAACTTTGCCCTAATCTGACTTTCTAGCTCTTTCCTTTTTTCTGACAGCATTCTCTCAGACTTAACAATATTCTTAACCAATCTCAGGCTAGCTACCAAACTCAAGCAAAACTACCATAGTTGTGAGCCTCCAGGAATATGCCCAAAGTGTTTTTCTTAGCTTTCTTCTACCCTAAAATCCCTAATCTCATCTTCTTTAATCTTAGTTATTGGTTCCTGTTCACTAACCATTTTTTTTTCCAACTTAGGTCATGTCACCTTCCAGATAACAAACTACAAATGCTACTATGACTCCATCCTGACTTGTCTGGGTAGACCAATGTGTCCTGGACCCTCGCATCTCCAGAGCTCTAGTCCACTAGGGAGAAACAGAAACAGGCTGGGGGTATGGATTGACCTGTCAATGCCCATGCTCAGCGGAGAAGCAATGACAGAAGTCAAAACTCCTACCTTGATCCATACTCCCAGGGGCGAGAAGTGATAGGAGGAAGATAAGAGGACTCTGCACTCCAGCTCCATCAGCACCCAGAGTGACAGAAGAAAAAGGAGAGGGACATATGGAGGTAGTGGCTTGGAGAGGAAGAGAGGATTGAATCAGAAAAGAAAGGGGCAACTATGTAAAATGTAGACAGTTGTAAAGATGATGGTTGGCCCATGTCTACAACCTTAGGGGAACTGCGGTGGATTGCAGTGGGGAGAGTGAAGATTCAGAACTCTGTTGGTGGGAATGGTGTGGATTCAAACCCCTGTCAACATGTAATTCTGTAATATAAAAATAAATTAATTAAAAATATGAAGAAAAATGGTAAAAAATAATTGAAAATGCTTACTTGACATGTCTTAGTAAATAAGAATCATCATATAGCTGAAATTTAAATAATCTAATGAAAATTCCAGAACTGAAAACCTTAATAACTGAAGATTAAGAATTCAGAACCAGATGAAAATGATTAGGTAACATAGGTGGGCTGATAAGGAAATTATAAGTTAGGTCAGTAGGAAACATAAAGAAGAAAATTAAATCAAATTAAAATTCAGAAGAAGAAAACGGAGAAATACAGAAAAGCATTTAAGAACACATATGAAATGCTAAGCAATTCTAACATGTCTTTTCAAAGTCACTGAAAAATGAGAGAACATAAAAATGATTAATTACATGAAGTGAAAAGACAAAGTAAAACTTGGACTAGGTCAAGGGTATTGCACTAAAGCAAAGGACTTCAGGGAAGGGGGTGGGAGGAGCTGCTGCATCATGGTGAAAAGGACCTAAGTTGGAGGTGGCAGGGCTTTGCAGACACATTTTTCAGGAATACGTGAACCTGTATCCATGTGTCAACAACTGTACCACCAACCATTAATTCCTCAATTTAAAAAGAAGGAAACTAGAATTGAGGGGAGAACTTTAATTTCAGTAAGTAAACAGAAAGATTTGACTTTCCTAAATGAGTGTGAATTAATAATACAGAGTCAAAGTATGAGTATTTAACAAAACTAAAAGTTGAGTTACAGAAGCTTGCAGTCACAGCACGAAAATTTATTACCCCTCTATCAACAGATAAAAGACCTTCCCAATTTACTAAATATTTAGATTTTTCACTTTTTTAAACACAATTGACTAAGTGAAATCACTGAGGTTTAAATACAGATACTTGGGGGCTGGGTGGTAGCGCAGCGGGTTAAGCGCACATGGTGTAAAGCGCAAGGACCGGTGCAGAGATCACGGTTCAAGCCCCTGGCTCCCTACCTGCAGGGTCAATTCACAAGCAGTGAGGCAGGTCTGTAGCTGTCTTTCTCCCCCCTCTCTTTCTTCTCATCGTCTCTCAATTTCTCTCTGTCCTATCCAACAACAATGACAGCAACAACAACAACAACAACAACAATAATAAAAGCAACAACAATGATAAACAAGGGCAACAAAAATAGGAAGAAGAAAAATTGAAAAAATAATTAAAAAATAAATAAATGAATGAATAGAGATATTCTTAATACTTGTATCAGTATCTTTAATATCAGCAGCCTTTAATATCAGCACTCCTTTTAGGTTAAGAAGAATTTTTTTTAAAACAAATATACTAAAGCACAGTAAAACTAAAAAGAGCAACAAATAACACCAATTATATATCAAACTCTTTCAGAAAATGTTGAAACACTTCTCAACCATATGTATAAGGCCAACATAATCTCCATATCAAAAATCTTAAGTATTTTGTGGGAAAGAAAATTAACAGGCCCAACCTCCCCTTACAGACAAGTGAAAATTCCCAAGCAAAATATTACAAAATTATACTCATAACACAAAAAAAACATTATAGCTACATAGGTTCATTCTAGGAACGTAATGTTTAATGTATAAAAACATTATGAATGTGATATACATAAAATATTTGACAAAATACAAATACAGACTTATCATCATCACCATGTTATTCTCTTGGTAAGAAGCAGTAAGAAGATGCTAAGGATGGTGACTTTTTTTCAGCCTGAGACTAAGAACAGACAAACACAACTTCTCATACCACCCCATTCAACATTTTTACTCAAGGGAGTAGAGTCAGGACAAGAAGCAAGAAAAATAAACAAGAAACATAAGCATTAACAAAGTAAAGAAATAGGGAAGGGATAGATAGCATAATGGTTATGCAAAGAGACTTTTATGCCTGAGGCTCCAAAGCCCAAGGTTCAATCCTTCAGCACCCACCACCACCACCATAAGCCAGAGCTGAGCAGTGCTCTGGGTAAAAGAGGGTGGGAGAGGGGAGCAAGAGAAAGAGAGAGAAGAAATGAAATTATTATTCTCAAATTATGTGATTGTGGAAATACAATATTCAAAACACTTAATAGATAACCAACTAAAATTAATCAATTATTTCAGCAAAATATCTGAATACAATGCTACTATTAGTCATGAGTGAAAGGTAGATCAAAACAACAGTATAAGACCACAACTTACTAGAATGGAGAAAAATAAACATTATACCACAAATAGCTGCTGAGACTGGAACTACTTAGAAACTCCCACATTTTGCTAATAGGACTATAAATTAGTACAATTACTTTGAAGTGCTGTTAGGTACCATCTCCTAAGCATATGTTATGATACAAAAATTCAGCTCTCAAAAGAAATGCAAAGACACACATCAAAAGATGTGTGCGTGAATATTTACAGCATCTCTAGTCATAATAGGCAGTACTATAAAAAACTCAACAGTAATCTATCAACAACAGGCTAGTCTATCTAAATAACAGCACAGGAAGTACTATATACAAAAGAGAGGTATTATATAGTTATACTCAAGGAAGTAAGTAAACTTCACAGGTGTGAAGTGAGGTATGAAGTGAAAGAAGTCAGACACAGAGCATACATACTATGTGACTCTATTTCAAAACAAAAGTTCAAAAATAGGCAGAACTAAGGAGATATTCATGTGTTTTATATTTTAATCTGAGGGGTAGTTTTGTAGGTACGTATCTAGAGAATACGGAACTGGGGGGCTGGACTGTGGCACACTGGGTTAAGCGCACATGAGGCAAAGCGAAAGTACCCGCACAAGAAACCTGCAGGGGGGGGCTGCTTCACAAATATCTCCCCTCCTCTCAATTTCTCTGTCCTATTCAATAATTTAAAAAAATGAAAATGGCCACCAGGAGCAGTGGATTCAGTGTTGGCACTGAGCCCAGTGATAACCCCAGAGGCAAAAATAAAATAAAATAAAATAAAGGAAACTGAACGCGCTAAACTAAGAAGGTAAAGGGTATGAGAACAGTAGAGTGCTCAATTTGGTAGGAGATATGAGAGTTAGAGAGAATTGATAGACAAATCTGTAGAGTTTCCTGCTTTATTATGGAATATTTGGATACCAACCTGAGGAGGTTGTTCTCAACTTGCTAGACAACAACAACAACAACAAATTAAAGATTGATCAGCATCTGAACAAGATCAGTTGTATGTAATGAAGAAAATTTCCAGGACATCATATAAATCTGGTCAAAGGACACATAGGAACTCTTGCAACTATTCCATGGCTACTTTGTGCACATTGTGGAAACTTATAGGGCAAATGAGGAAGGTGTTAATAAACATACACAGCTGCATTCTACTCAGCTACTTAAAATGATGAAGTCATCTCCTTAGCCTCGTTTTGGATGGAACTTGAAAGACTCTACTAAGTAGATATATGGCAAAAAGAGCAGGATGGATAGTGGATGGTCTCACAGGTGGAAAAGGGAAGGGAGGAAGGGAGAGAGGGAGGAAGGAAGGGGGGAGGAAGGAAGGAAGGAAGGAAGGAAGGAAGGAAGGAAGGAAGGAAGGAAGGAAGGAAGGAAGGAAGGAAGGAAGGAAGGGTAAATGGACAAGTGAATACAAAGTATGACTTGGACTGGATGTGATGCATTCTACCAAAGCAAAGGACTCTGGGGGGAGGAGGAGGATGGAGAGGGCATTAGGTCCCAGTACATGCCAGTAGAAAAGAACTTAAGTTGGGGGTGAAAGTGCTTTGCAGATGACTATCATGGTGAGATGAGAAATTATGTCCATGTATCAAAAACTATACTGTAACCCATTATCTCCCCAATGAAATGATTTCAAGAGAAAGCCCTGTGGGGGGATAAAAGGAATTTAAAATATATTAAAACATATTTTCTGAAATGTTACTTGAAAAAAAATCTTTAGCAGTGTTAAGAGTATAAACACCTTTAGAGCTTAGTTCTGAGACATGATACAAAAACTATCACAAGAGAAATTCTTTTATGCCTGGTTGGTACTTACTTCATCAAATGTAAAATCCTCTAAGTCTATATCTTCATATTCTTCTTCAGATTCTACATTCTTAATAGCCTCTAGAGCAGCTGCCAGTTTCTTTCGCAAAACAAAGCCTTTCCAAACTGCCTAAACAAAAATTTAAAGCATGTTATACAAGGTTATAGATCAAACTCCAAACCGAATTCTCTGTGTTATCCCATTAGGAAGATAAAGCATCTTAGACCTTAGTTTAATGGCTCAATAATCTGTTTTTTGAACTTTATGTGACACTTAAAACTGCAAGATAAATTAAACGACAGCATGTGTCTAAAGTTGTGAATCTCAAGAGACTTCCGTTGGGGTAAGCAGAAAAGAATCTGTAAAACTCCCTCAACTGCACATGTAGGTCAACCAATCAATTATCTGACAATTCCTACACGAGTCATTTTAAAGTAAGAAGAAAGAGACAGAGTGAAAACCGAATCTGCTAATTTTAAAATAATTATGTATAAAATAAACTAACACACATTTACTCAAACTTAAACATATATAACTGGTCATATTAGAGAGATTGATATCATGACCCCTAACAACTAATTTCATTTTAAAATAAACTAAACTCAGAATAACAGAATTTAAAATGTCTTTAGATTTTAACAACAAATTCCATTCTAAAATAAACTCAGAATAACAGAATTTAAAATGTCTTTTGATTTGAATGATTTTGATGAAGGAAAAGCTTCTGTAAATTTTATCTCCAAGCACAATGAAACTCTTTAAAAATGAGTGTTTTTCTTATATATATATATAGTCCCAGGGAGAGAGCTCCATTAGATATAAAGTATAAAAAGCAAGGTACAGATAAATGCACATGGTTCATCTGTGAAAGACTATAATATAAATATCTATTAAATACAATTATATATTTAAAGATCTATGTATACACTGATGTGTGTTTTATGTCTAAGGGGGGTAAAAAAAAAAAAAAGTGAATGTGTGGTCCGGGAGGTGGCGCAGTGGTAAAGCTTTGGACTCTCAAGCATGAGGTCCTGAGTTCGATCCCTGGCAGCACATGTGCCAGAATGATGTCTGGTTCTTTCTCTCTCCTCCTATCCTTCTCATAAATAAATAAAATATTTTAAAAAGTGAATGTATAAATTGTGAAATTAATTAAAAAATAAATTACTACAGAGATAGAAAACTGGTAGGAAGCTAAAGCAGAGAAGGCACACATGTCTCCTTATTACACATTACTAAGGTTTGACTTTGAAACTGTACACATTTAAGACAATTATAAAAACTGTTAAATACTAAATCAAATTTATTTAAAAAGTAAAAAAAAATGTTTCATGCTATGGGTACAACTGTACAGCATTACTTGAAGTGAGTTTAAACTAGACTAGTATGACTACATCCCTGGGGAAACAGACTCAGAAGACAATTTTCACTACTATAGATATGCAGAAAAACCCGTCTAGGAAACAAAACAAAACCTTTGCAGCATTGAGGTCAAGGAGCTAAATTGCAATCTCTAAAGCAATGAGCCAAGAACAGTCAGTCTCTGGGCCAATTAGTACCAGGTTCCAGTTTTTTGTTTTGTTTTTTTTTTTTTGGTCACTATTCTAATCCAGGAACTAGCCAGAAAAAAAGTCAAATATACCTCCCAAACTAGTTATATAAGATTTTCCCGCTTATCCTAAGGAACTCAACACATCCATCCAAAAAGATCTGTGTACACATATTTTCTTGGCAGCACAATTTGTAATAGCCAAAATCTGGAAGCAACCCAGGTGTCCAACAACAGATGAGTGGCTGAGCAAGTTGTGGTATATATATACACAATGGAATACTACTCAACTGTAAAAAATGGTGACTTCACCGTTTTCAGCCGATCTTGGATGGACCTTGAAAAATTCATGTTAAGTGAAATAAGCCAGAAACAGAAGGATGAAAATGGGATTATCTCACCCTCAGGAAGAAGTTGAAAACCAAGATCAGAAAAGAAAACACAAGTAGAACCTGAACTGGGGTTGGCATATTGCAGCAAAGTAAAAGACTCTGGGGTGTGTGGGTGGGGAGAATCCAGGTCCATGAAGGCTGAAAGAGGACCTAGTGGGGGTTGTATTGTTATATGGAAACTGGGGAATGTTATGCATGTACAAACTATTGTATTTACTGTTGAATGTAAAACATTAATTTCCCAATAAATTTTTTAAAAAGATATCCCCACTTCTTGTCTTTTTCATGTTTTCAACCTCAATTTAGAACATCTGTGGAGAATTCTCTCGTTTTTGCTATTACTGGAAAGATTTTCCACTCCCTAAGTCCAGGTGGTAGCACATTACCTGAGTTCAAGCCCCCAGTTCCCACCTGCCGGGATAAAGCTTCACAGGCTGTGAAGCAGTGTTGCAGGTGTCTCTCTGTCTCTCTCCTTCTCTATTCCTTTCCTTGACAATTTCCCTCTGTCCAAGCAAATAAATAAAGTTAAAACTATATGATTTACCACTCTCTTCCCTATTTTTGAGTCCATGGCAAAACAAGCAATGGGGTCTGACTTCCTTGTTATCATGGAACCTGAACAACTCCGTATTTTTTTCCATCACTATATAGTACGTAATTCTACTATGCATGTACATGTATATGCACACAACACATATACACAGGAGGTGGTGAGAAAAGGAATAATCATGTTAATGTTCTTAGGAGCAGGATTTATACAGAGGAAAAGTGATACAAGCAGAGAAATCAACAAGTAAAATTCATGTAGTCCTAAACTCCATTTTGAAATTTCATATGGACAAACAACATATTTTAAGCACACAACATTGGGAAAACCTAAAACCAGGGTGGAGTAGTAGTGGAGTCTCTAACTATCATTCCCACTAATGAACCTAAGATCTTTGGAGAAAGAATCCAAGCGGAATGGTGGCTCACCTGGTTGAGCACACACATTACCATGTGTGAGGACCTGGGTTCGAGTCCCAGCTCCCCACCTTACCCAAGAGTGGTTAAGCAAGTACTGCAGGTGTCTCTCTGTCACTTTCTCTCTATATATTCTCCTCCTATCTCACTTTCTGTCATATCAAATAAAGGGGAGAAAAAAAGGCTACTGGGAGCAGTGGAATTTTTAGGCAGGCATCAATCCCCTGCAATTACCTTGGGGACAAACAAACAAAGAACACACACATTATGGTGACTCTTTAGAAGATATCAGGTGCCCACACTAATGCAAACATTGATTCTAATCTTCTCCCTGTTTTTTAAATGGGTCTATTTTTTTATTGCAGAGTTTACTGAGTTCTTTATATATTAATGTTTTCATTAGTCCTTTGATGTATGGCATATGAATTCATTCTTCCATTTCTGTTTTGGTGACGATTCCTTTTGCTGTGAAGAAACCTTGCAGTTCGATGTTTTCCCATTGGTTTACCTTTTCTTTTGTTTTCCTGGCTGTTGGGCTTCAGCCTCTGAAGACAATTCCAAAGCATAGACCATGAAGTGCTTTGCCAATTATAATTTCCTGGCCCTCACAGAATTGGAGAAAACTTTGTTGCTGGCGTCGCTCTCAATCTCCCTGTCACTCTCTCTCTTTATCCTAAAAAGTCAACCCAGAGCCATGAAAACACAGCACTGACAATTTTTTTTTAAATCAGGTGGCCTGCCAATGTTCATTTATTGTTTGTCATTCACAGCTTCCAACAGTCACTAAACATAATCATCATTGTATAGAAATACAACGGAGCAGTATCTGCCAGCAGTATTTGCTTCATCATATACAAACTAGAAACTGTGAAGAAGTATTCATAGAAGCAATTTTAAAATTTATGGACACTCACGTAGCATGTACAATGATAGGGGAAAGAATAGCACACAGGCAAACTCTCTATACATGGACTTCATGGTATATGCTTTGGAAATGTCCTCAGACAATTCTTGTACTGTCACTCTGGGAGTACAACTGGACTTGTATTCAGCCAAGTTAAAAGCTATGCTGTAGTGGCTATTGCCAACATTTTTGGTATGTGGTCTGAGGTAGGAATTAGAAGATACAAGCAGAAACATAGTGCTAGTGCTAGTGCCTCACATGTCAGTACTATATCTGGGGCTACTGGCTTTTCATATGTGTTTAATCCAGATTTCAATCCAGGTCAATGTGATTTATACATCTCAGTTTGGCAAATACACCATTTAGGCATCAGTAACAGCTTTGTCTATGCACTGCCCTTAGGAGTACAGTCCAGACCCCTTGACTAGGTTGATCTCTATTGCAAAAATCTGATCTTGGTAGGTGACTCAAGTTTGTTCACTCTCTGGCTTCTTTTTTTTTTTTTTTAGATAGAAAGTGCATTTAAAGAACTTGAAAAAATTGGTAGCTTTTAAAAATGCATTCATAGAAATAGCTGCAAGTGTCATGAGACCTTCTTTGACTAATTAAATGTTATTGATGGTATTGAGTAGTCTGGAAAAATCATAACTATTTTTCTATGCAAAAATGTGTTGTGACTATTCCAGCAATGCAGTAGACGTGACAAATAACATATCTAAGCAGTAGCTTTAACTATGACTGTGCGGATCAGCTGTCATGAGCTCTCAGTCATCAGAACTGTATTTCCAAATTAGGAAGTACTCCATCAGACTACTAAACAGAAGCACAGCCAACATACAAACAGCCTGTATCCTTCAGGTCAGATCATATGTATGTATCAGTCACTGAAATTCAGAGGTTGTCTGTTTTAGAGAATAACCCAGTGAAAGGGGAGATACATATCTTTCATAAATGCTTCATGTTTCATGATTATTAAAACTAACCTGAATAAGAATAGCGGCATTTTCTCTCTGTTCTTGGAGAGTCACAACATGTTCTCTTTCTTCTTCCTTTAAAATAGCTTGATTCTTGATGTAGGAATTTGGCCAGGATGTGAGTTCTGTGGGAGCCGTGTGTGGTTTTGCAGAGAAACAAATCTGTTTGCATTCAGTATAATTACGCCAGTGCTCCTGGATTACCACAGCTGCCTTGCTATTAAGAAGAGGAAAAGAAAACATTTTTCTTCCTTCCTTCCTTCCTTCATTTATTTATTTATTTTTATCAGAGTACTGCTCAGCTTTGACTTATGGTGGTGCAAGGGATTGAACCTGGGACTTTGGAGCCACAGGCATGAGAGTCTCTTTGCATAACCATTATGTTATCTATCCCTGTCCCATTTTTCTTTTAAAAGCATACAGTTGTAGGTACGAGTAGCTTATAAACTACATTATAAATTTGGGCAATATAAAATAGTATTTAAAAATAAAAAACTTTTCTCTAGTCAAAGTCATGGGAGTAAGAAGAGTATAGAGACCATCAAATCTAGAGAGAAATGGGTCAGTAGCTTAAACAGAAACATGGGTATAAAGGAGTTTTGCTTGTTTCTCCTAAGGGAGATGTTAGCAAGAATTTATATCATACTAAGGATGCTGATGCAGAGGAGGGGGAAAGCGGTGAAGAAATAAAGCTAGAGCAAGCCTATGTCAAGTGGGCAAGAGAAGATGGGTCCTATTCAGTAGTAAGAAGGGCTTCACCTAAGAGGAAGAGCTCATCACATCTTGCTAGTGTCACTTTCCTCCCTGCTCATGTGCAAATAATTAAATCACATTCTTACAAACCTAGAGTACATTCTAACATTCTCCCCAGCCTACATCTGCTTGCTGATCTCTGGCACTGAGTAAAACAATGTTGTGGCTTGTTCGTCTGTCTGTTTAACCAATAAGTGGAGACAAAGGCAGGCAGGGATTATAGAGACCACAACACTGAAGCTTCCTTCAATTCCTTGGGACCTGGTTGGAACCTGGGTCATGTACATGGAAAAGCAACAGCACATTATACAACTAAGCTATTTTGCCTACCCTGCTTTCTCTCTGCTTCTTCCTCCTCCTCCTCCTTCTTCTTCATGTACTTAGTACTTTCTAAAAATATTTTATTTATTCATGAAAAAATGGGCAGAGAGAGAAAAAACCAGAACCACTCTGGTACGTGTGCTACCAGGGATTGAATGCAGGACATCATGCTTGTGAGTCCATTGCTTTATCCACAGTACCACCTCCCAGACCACACCCTGGTTTATTTTATTTTGGTAGTTTATTTTCTATGGCCCCTTAGTCTGCCCAAAACAATATTAACAACAGTTGAATAAAGCTGTACCCTAATTATAAGTGGGCTCTTGATATATCTTATTGTACTCTCCTTAATTTGCTAGATTTTCTTTTTATCACATAGATTTTTGAGGGATATTAACAGGATAGAGTAAACATGTTGATTATTCTGTCCTGCTACAAGGACAGGTGCCTGGAGTGCCATGCCTATGACCTGGGTGGGAGTTTAGGCATAATATGACACTAAGGAGGAAATGTTGGTGCTATGGTATCTCTCTCCATTTTCATTATTGCAACTGTTGACTTTTTAATGAGAGAGATACAAAGAGAAAGACAGAGAGAGAGAGAGAGAGGGAGAGAGAGAGAGAGAGACCAGAGTGCTACTCAGCTCTGGTTTATGGTGGTGGTAGGAATTGAACCTAGGACCTCAGGGCCTCTGACATAAAAGTCTTTTGCAGAACCATTATGATGTTCCCCAAGCCCAGTGTCTCTCTGTCTTCTTCCCTCTTCTCTATCTATCTAACTATCTGAATGAAAATGTGGCCCAGAGCAGTGAAATCACACATCCACAAGTTGCCAGTCATACCATAAAAGTAAACTTTCTGTAGATGAAAGAATTATCAGGGGAGTGAGTGAGCAGAGCTTGGTAAATTTCCACACTGTTCCACATATCATTGAATTTAACACAAAAATGTTCCAACTTAATTATTTCTTCAGGTCTTCATTTCTGTATGAAGGCTTCCTTGTCATTTAAAATTTAAATAAATTCACATTTTCTCTTACTAATACATCTTTTTTTCTTTGTCACCAGTGTTAGTGCTAGGGCTTGGTACCTGTATAGTTCTACTGCTTTAAGTAGTCAGCCACTACCCACCCCCTTGCCTCTTTCTTTCTCTCTCTCTCCCTCCCCCCTTTCTTTCTTTCTTTCTTTCTTCCTTCTTTCTTTCTTTCTCTTCTTTCTTTCTTTCTTTCTTTCTTTCTTTCTTTCTTTCTTTCTTTCTCTTTCTTTCTACTTTTCTTTCTTTCATAGGTGACAGGGACAGAGGGAATGAGAGGCAGAAAGGAAAGATACCTAAAGTTGGCTTTGTTTCTTGAAATAGAAAAAAAAAAAGATTTCTATTATAACCTGTCAACATTTTTTACAAGTGTGCCAACTAAAAGTATAAAAAGTTGTGGTCTGAGAGGTGGCACAGTGGATACAGCACTGGACTCTCAAGCATGAAGTCCCAAATTCAATTTCCAGCAGTACATGTACCAGAGTGATGTCTGGTTTCCTCTTTCTCTCTCTCTACCTCTCTTCTTCATCATAAATAAATAAATAAATAATCTTTAAAAATAGTTTAGAAATGTAAAAAGTAAAAGAAAAAATACTGTTCCTTTCCTGCAAAGTAAAGGCTATCAATTAAAGAAATTGGCAAGATATAAACAAAAATGTTTTAAGGGGCTTCTAAGAAACTTTAGAATAGGAATAGATGTTAGTTTCAAGATGCCAAACAATTCAATCTAATTCTTACAAAAAGAATCCACACTGACAATCCTGAATAAAGAGTAAAGATGACTAGCTACCAGAGTCTACTGTGTTCTGTGTCATCCACCACCAGTGAATGTAAAAGAAGCTGAGTCTGACCATTTTTAAAATTTTGTTGGCTTGGCAGTAAGGCCAAAAGTAAAAAGAAAGAACAATGTTGACAGGCCAAAGCAGAAATCAATCTTTGCTAGTTCAAGAAATAAAGCCAAGTATGAGATTATTAAATGTGTTTAATAATGGGCAGTTATAAGATTAGTTCAAAGGATGTAATGCTACTTAATAAAGCAGTTATGATAAAGATTGTAACATGTATTCAAACACCTGCAAAGACTACTACTAAATATTTATTAGATGAATAATAAGTAGGACAACGTAAAATGAAAATTTTAAATAAAACTGTCTAAGTAAAATATATTAAAAATAAAGTCACATGAGCATTCAAAAGAATTCTTTACATTATTTCTAACATAATGTAGCATTTTCGTTTTTCTTGTAATTTTACTTTTTTAGAGATTAGAAGGCAGAAGTTAATTTAATATTTACTCATTTTAGTTAAATGATTAGCAAAGTAAATCAGAATCTTTCAGATTTCAACCAAACTAACGAACTATTCAAAGTTGAATATATCAAAACCATAACTAAGAGAATCAATATGTAATATAATAGGGAGATCAATCTTTCACTGTGCTATTTTTCATAATATTAGGATTAGCTATAAAAATGATAAAGCATATAGCCAAAAATTATCTAAAATCTTACATCTTTTCACGATGTTCAATACTTTGGTAATTCCTCAGCAGAGACCTTGGCATTACAGTTTCCGTGCATGGAAAGCATTTGGTGGGAATACTGTTGGTCTTGGAGCTCTCTTCTGTCTTCTGCTCTATATTTTCTTGATTTCCTCCTTTATTTGTTTCACATGAAGAGGAGTTGATTAATGGGGAGTCAGGAGAGTCAGAGTCCCTCCAATTCTCAGAAATAGCCGGTGAGCATGGGTTATATTCAGTTGTACAAGAGTGTAACTCTCTTGTTTGCAGTGATCCATCACTACTGGTAGAGGCCAAATGATTTTGCCGAGATTCTGATTCATCTCTCTTGTCCAGACTTACATCTCCAAATTCATGTGCCTGTCGACATTCCTTACTAAGTGCCATCAATTTCTTAAAATAAAGGCAGAGATTCTCTGCAGCATCTAAGGTGAATGTATTTCTGAAAAATAAATAACAGCATTTCATAATAATTACAGATCAACTGATTAAAACGTGCATATTTTTTGAAAATTCTCCAGTGTGACTTGACCTGAACATTGTACTTGACTCACCCATCATTAAAATTTATTTCTGGTTGTTTAGATTAAAATTGATCTCATTTTCTAACAAAATTAAAAAATATTTACTTAGTAAATTTAGATCTGTCAATCTAGAGAAAATGCCTGAAAGTTTAAGGGACACTTTTTGTAGGTATTTTTGGTGTATATGAATGAGAAGAAAGAAAAAAAACCTGTTCTTTCCACCATAAAAATGAGAAAGTATGGCAACTTAAATCTAGAGAAGTTATTTTTTCCCCTCTTGTTGCCCTTGTTGTTGTAGCCTTGTTCTGGTTATTATTGTTGTTGATGTTGTTCATTGTTGTATAGGACAGAGAGAAATCAAGAGAGGAGGGGAAGACAGAGAGGGGGAGAGAAAGACACCTGCAGACTTGCTTCACCGCCTGTGAAGGGACTCCCCTGCAGGTAGGGAGCCGAGGTCTCGAACCTGGATCCTTACGCCCTTCTTTGCTTTTACGCCCATCTTTGTGTTTTGTGCCACGTGTGCTTAACCCGCTGCGCTACCGCCCGACCCCCTAGAGAAGTTATTTATGAAACAAGAGTTTAAAGCACTTTTTGCACTGACTTTTGCCATACAAAATATTTGTACTGCACTTTTGAACAAAGAAGAGAAAGATTTTACTCCCATTTTCCTTGGAAAAAGAATTCACTGCAAGCAGAATTCAAATACTTCAATGCATAAATCCTTTTGATTGTAATGAAAAATTGTTGGCTTTCTAGCTTATTAAAGTTATAATTTAGTAATCAACATTCATGCTTATATATTTAAGACTCTCAGTAGTAAACACAGCATTTTTTACTTGTATGAGTACAAGTACACACTTATCTATTTCTGCTTCAGTTTTTTAATGTATTTTGGATGCATATTTGCAGATTATCTTCAGTAAGTATTCACTGGTTGGCCAAGTCCTTTTTTCTAAAAAATAATGCAAAATATAAACAAAAACATTTAGCTAGATCAAACAAAATGGAAGTTTTGATTATTTCCTGAAGTATAGAGGCAGCTCTCAGTCTTCACAAGGGAAGCTATTTAACATTATAATATGCTCCTCCAATACATGGCATTTATGTTATACTTCATTAATCTTACCAGCTAATAATGCAGACTATGGGATGTCAGTGACTTGTGGGTGGATTCTGAACTGAAAAAAATAATGTGCTTTTGTCATTGCAATGTTAAAAATCAAACTTAAACTGGAATGAAACAGATTTTCCAAATGAATTGAGAAATATAAATTTCAACTAAAGAATGACACAAGTTCATCTCTGCATTAAAAAAAATTGCACATGACAACACATACAAGGCTAAGTTTAGATTTGCAAACAAATAAATGCAAGAAAGTGGCCTCTTATTTAAAATAAATATCAATTACAACAAGTGGGTCTATTTTGAAAGCTGCAAGATTTTTTATAAGCTGAATAGGTTACTATCGATATTATTTATATATGGAAACCAACTCATATAGGATGCACATGTATGAAGTCATAAATAACGTTAACTAAAGCATTACTTAGTAATTAAAATTATTTCAGTAATCAAATTTAGATAGCTGAAAGCACAAATTAGGTTCAAGTTATAGTGGCGTCATCACAAGTAAAATAGAAAATTTCCCTTTCTATTTGCTCTATTGAAACAGAAACAGAAAAAACAGTATAGCGAGTAACTGTAAGTTATACATACAAATGCATTCAAAAGTAAGAACAGAGAACAGAGAATAATAAAGCCTTTCTTTGATGCTGTTTTAGGTCCACCTTTCTACTTCCACCTTTCAGTACATTGTCTGTGTGACAGTCTTTTCTCAGCTCTTGCAATACCTTAAATTGAATTTATGTGTAACAACACAAGATGTATAACAAATATTACATCTATTATAAAACTTGCATTGTTACCTATTAGCTATTTATTTAATTTTCATTTATTTTATGTTTTATGAGGATAAGTGTAGTAAGTTTATTACGTATCTTGCTAACAGTAATTGTATTATTATTTTCTTTAATAGAGAGAAGTTGAGAGGGAAGAGGGAGATAAAGAGGTAGAAAGAAAGATACCTGCAGCCCTGTTTCCCTACTGACAAAGCTTTCTTCTTATAAGTGGGGAGGGGGGATTGATCCAGGACACTAGGCTTGGTAACGTGAGCTCAGTGAGGTATGCCTCCACCTGGACCCGTGCTAGATTCATTTATGACTGATAAACTGAACTTGCATCTTGTCTTAAATATACTTTTCTCCCGGTTCAAGCCCCTGGCTCCCCACCTGTAGGGGAGTCGCTACACAGGCAGTGAAGCAGGTCTGCAGGTGTCTATCTTTCTCTCCCCCTCTCTGTCTTCCCCTCCTCTCTCCACTTCTCTCTGTCCTATCCAACAACGATGACATCAAAAACAACAATAATAACAGCTACGAACAACAATGAAAAACAACAAGGACAACAAAAGGGAAAATAAATATATATATAAAAAATACTTTTCAAGACTAGGTGGTGGCACACTCAGTTGAGCATACATTACCATGCGTAATGACCCAGGTTCAAGCCCCCCAGCCTCCACTTGCAGGGGCAAATCTTCATGAGTGGTGAGTAGTGCTGCAGGTGTCTCTCTCTTCCTCTCTACCCTTTCCAACTCAGTTTCTCTCTCTATGCAGTAAATGAATAAGTAGATAAATAATTTTTAAAATATTCTTATGGATCAATTTATTTTTAGCTAATATTTTAGATTTGAACTATAAATTATACTCACAGCACATAGTAATGCATTTCAAACATTAAATGATGAAACCCAGAAATTTCTCTCAGATGGTCACTACCTCTAAAACATACCGTCCTACTCCAAAAACATTTGGTAGTATTAATATCGCTTTTAATCATACATATATTGCATTATTTCTTTTAAATATGGCAAGGGAAAGGTCTTACCCATTTCCAGTAATATAGTTTTCCAATAATAAGTTGAATTTTCTAATCTGGGACTGACAAAGTACCATAAAATATTCCAATTCTGGATGATAGCAGTCATCAGTGTAGCTTTCTGAATGAGAATTTAGTATTTCATCATCGAGTATCCTTAGAGCAGGTAAGAGTTTAAGTAGAGAACTCCTATCGAAAACAGAAACAATAAGAAATCATGTTATGGGGGGAGGTCGGGCAGTAGTGCAGTGGGTTAGGCACATGTGGCACAAAGCGCAAAGACCGGTATAAGGATCCCAGTTCGAGCTCCCGGCTCCCCTCCTGTAGGGAAGTCCCTTCACAGGGGTGAAACAGGTCTGCTGCAGGTGTCTTCCTCTCCCTCTCTCTGTCTTCTTCTCCTCTCTCCATTTCTTTCTGTCCTATCCAACAACAACGACATCAACATCAACAATAATAACCACAACAATAATAAGAAAAGGCAACAAAAGGGAATATAAATAATAAAAAAAAAGAAAAAAAAATCATGTTAAGGTGATATAAGTCAAAAAGAGAAGGGTGAATACACAAAGTAAAACTTGGACTGATTTTGGCACATTTCACGAGAGCCAAGCAGTCTGAGGAAGAAGGGCAGGGAGAGGGTTGGAGTGAGGGGTCAAGGTCTTGGCATATGATAATGAAAAGAGCCCAAGTTGGGGGTGAAAATGTTTTGCAGACGCCTATCATGGGGAAATGAGAAATTATACTCATGTGCCAACGACTGTAATGTAAACTGTTAACCACCAAATAAAACGATTTAAAAAAAAAACCAGAAATACAGTCAACTAACATTCAACAAAGAATAAAATGCAATAAAATGAAAAAGGCAAATTGTACTAGAAAAGCAGTGCCCACATGAAAAAAAATCTAGTCACAGGCTTTTCCCCCTCCTTAAAAATAATTCAAAGTGAATCTCACAGAAAAATCCCCAGAGGTACTAGAATATAAGGGCAAAATCCTACATATTCTTAAATATATCTATAACTTCTTAAAATAACAGATGCACAGCATAGTAAAAAGTAATCAGTTAAACTAGTAAGTTTGAAAAAAAAAGTTCTACTGGAAGACAATATCAAGCAAGAGACAAAAAGTCATACATCAGGAGAAACTATTTGTAAAAGGCATATCTGATAGACTATATATAAAATATACAACAAACTCCTAACTCAAGACAATAAATACCCTGATTTTAAAAACGAAGCCAATAATGTTGAACTATAGTCCTAGAATCTTATGATCTTGTAAACCATTATGTAATCCTTAATAAAATTATATTACATTTTTAATTAAAATAAAACAAATGACTCATCAAATCTCAAAAATAAGAAAAAAGACAGAGAGAAAGAAATAACCAAAGACCTTAAAAACATCATACTATAGGAGATATAAAGTTGCTGGTGGCAAAGCCCAAGGACCAGCGTAAGGATCCCAGTTTGAGCCCCCGGCCCCCCACCTGCAGGGCAGTCGCTTCACAGGAGGTGAAACAGGTCTGCAGTTGTCTGTCTTTCTCTCCCCATCTCTTGTCTTCCCCTCCTCTCTCCATTTTCTCTGTTCTATCCAACAGCGATGACAACAATAATAACTACAACAATAAAACAACAAGGGCAGCAAAAAGTAGTAAATAAATAAGTATTTTTTAAAAGTTGCTGGTGGCATTTGTGAGAACCCAGGTTTGAGTCCTAGCTCCCCACCAGTAGGGAGAAAGCCTCATGGTCAGTGAAGTAGGTCTGCAGATGTCTCTTTTTCTCTTTCCCTCTCAATGCTCCCAGAGGGAAAGAGAATGGGAAAGCAATCAGGGGAGGGGGTGGGATATGGAGATTGAGTGGTGGGAATTGTGTGGAGTTGTACCCCTCCTACCCTATGGATTTGTTAATTTATCCTTTCTTAAATAAAAAATAAATTAAAAAAAGAACTGCTTCATAAAAAAATAAATAAAAATAAATAAATAAATAAATAAATAGAAAAATGGTCCCTGGATCCGTATATGCAAGCACCAAGCCCCAGAGATAAATTTGGTGGCAAAAACAAAGCAAACAAACAAAAATGGGACCAGAGGAAAAAAAATAAATACAGAGATGCTCCAATTGGTATCTTTAGGACATTGCAAATCAAAACACAATATATCACTAATTATTGGAATAATCAAAAGTCAAAACAATTAATATATCAAATGCAGATGAGACTATGAGGAAAAAGAAATTTTCATTAAGTCTTGATATATAAACAAAAATGTATTATAAAAGTAAAAACATATTACTACTACTATTATTATTACTATTACTAGTCTTCACTGGGAGTTCTCTGCTCTGGGCTGTCATTTTCACATCAAGAGATACAGACAGAGATAGACAGCACCAAAGCTTCCCCCAGTGCAGTGGCAGCTAGGCTTAAATCTGGGCTGTGTTCATGGCAAAGCAAGCATCTTCCCACAAGGAAACTATCTCAAATATAAATATATATACTCTTATCATTCAATTCAGCTACCAGGTTCCTTGATACTTACCCAAATTAACTCAAAACTGTAATTGTACAAGAATCTGCACATAGGATGCTTACAGAAGCTTGACTGGTAATTTTCAAAATTTGAAAATAATCATGATGAACTAATATCTTAAACCATGATATAGCCATACAGTGGCAGATGATTTAACACTCAAAGAAATGAGTATCAGGCCAGGAGTAACACAGTAAAAATTTTAATGCATGTTACTTATGAAGGAAGTCAACCCAAAATGGCTATATAATTACTACTATGTGACATTTTGAAAAAGTAAAATTGCAGAGGGAAAAAAAATAACAGTACCAAGAGGTGGTGCACCTGGTTAAGCACTCACATCATAGTGCCAAAGGACCTGGGTTCAAGCCCCAGGGCCCTACCTGCAGGGGGAAAGCTTCACGAACAGTGAAGCAAGACTGCAGGTGACTCTCTGTCTTTATCTGCCCCTGCTCTCTCACTTTCTCTCTGTCTCTAGCCAATAATAAATAAATAAAATAGTAAATAATAATAATAATAAAACAAGGGAGTCGGGCTGTAGTGCAGCGGGTTAAACGCAGGTGGTGCAAAGCACAAGGACCGGCATAAGGATCCCGGTTCGAACCCCAGCTCCCCACCTGCAGGGGAGTCGCTTCACAGGTGGTGAAGCAGGTCTGCAGGTGTCTGTCTTTCTCTCCTCCTCTCTGTCTTCCCCTCCTCTCTCCATTTCTCTCTGTCCTATCCAACAACAACAACAACAACAATAATAACTACAAAAATAAAACAACAAGGGCAACAAAAGGGAATAAATAAATAAAATAAATATTAAATAATAATAATAATAAAACAAAACAGAACTAGTGATTCCCAGGGGTTAGGGTAAGGGGAAAATGAATAGGTTGACCACTGAGAGCAGTGAAATTTATTCTATATGCCCCTATATTACAGATATCATTATACATTTGTCAAACCCCACAAAATGTATTACACCAAGTATTACACTAGGGGCAGTGGTGCAACAGGTAAAACACACAAGTTACCATGTGCCAGGACAGGTGTTTGAGCCCCTAGCCACCAACTGCGAGGATGGGGGTGGGTGGAAAGCTTCACAAGTGATGAAGACTGCAGGTGTCTCTCTTTCTCTTCCCTTCTCTCATCCTATTTCTCTCTGTTGCTATCTCAATTTTTTAAAAAGGGAAAAAATGGCCACTGGGAGGGGTGGATTTTCTTGCAGACACCTAGTTCCAGCCATAACCCTGGTGGCAAAGAAAAAAAAAAGAAGGCAAACTCTAAAAAACTCTAGTCAGAGTTCTAGCATTAGCTCTTTCTTAGACTATATGGCTAATGTTGGCATATCCATTCATGCAAACACTGAGCAAAATCCAAGTTCAGTTATCACTTTTGAAGTGACTCATTCAAACAAAAGTGCTTACAGTCAATCAAAATTATACCTCCTTATGCACACATGTGATCTTAGTAGTTATAGTAATAAACAAAAGATCACTACTGGTAGGTCTGAGCTCATCTAAGCAAAAGAGAGAAGCAGCCACTTTGATATATTGACGTTATGAAACAAGTTAGTAACTCCCCATCTTCTTCCATTCTATTCAGAAGTAATGTTTTTTTTACCCTCTTACAGATATTTAAAGAAGGAAAGAGACAGCAGTTAGGGTTGGCTCTCCAATATAATTATCAGAAGTTTTAGCAGTGTTCACAAGGAGATAAAATACCAATTAATAAAATTTATACTCATATGTTTTGAGTGTTTGTAGTAGATGTAAAGCTAGCAAATGCTTGCCAAATCATAAACAGTCACAAAGGGTTAAATAAATGACATCTATGTGTTTCTAAGATATGATTTTGGAGGCGGTATTATAGTAAGATAATGGCTATTCATCACGGAGGTGCTGTCATCAGTAGTACTCAGCACGAAAGTACAACATTAAATATAAGATGAAATCTTTGACTGAAGTTCTCATGAAAGCAAAGAATTACCTCCTGAAATTAAAACTATAACAGTCAAAATATAATGAAAGGATCAAATAACTATACTATACTCATTATACAACCTGCATTACCTTATAAATTTTTATCAAAGTAACGTGCCTCATTTTCTTGAAGATATGACCACAGCATCCAAATAACTTATTATAATTAAAATGCTAGGTATGAAATAGAAAATTGTGAAATGTGATAATAAATGGAACTGAAAATAAATTTATCAAAGTTCATCTAGTTTTAAAAAATGCACAAATTCTATTACTATCCTACTTCTTGGCATTAATTTCCCCCAAAGGACAAAGACAAGACTTCAAGGACTTGATAGAACTAACCCATGAGAATAAGCTGGGTCTCTAGAATTCATCTGTTTATTATGTGGAATGAAATATGCCAGTGACAGATTCTAGTCTTTGAAATAGGTACAACTTGTTAGTAAAAAAAAAATTAATGAAAGAGATTTTCTTCTTCTAGTTAGGTGAAGAAGTATCAACAAATGGAAGATTGTTTCATCCCATTTGATCTTTTGTTTCTTGGCTGCTGCTATATTGAGAACAACAGAATCTAATAATCTATTTTTTATCTTAAGCACTCTAACTTTTTTGAGGTGAAAACTCCAGTCCTCCAAGATGGTATTTGAAGAGGTACACAAGAAATGTAACTGAAAGACTTTGTAAAAGTAGTTATGCCAAGGACCTATACTGGTCATGGGTTCAAGAAAATCTAGCTGAAAGTTGCTCCAATTCCATTACTGTCTCATTTTTTTGAATTTATTTCCAAAGCTATAAAACAACAAAGATAAGGCCCCGGGGATTTGACGGAAATAGCCCTTGAGATTCACCATAGTCTCCAGAGTGGACCTGGTCATTAAAAAGAATGAGGATTGACAGATTATAGTCATTCTAGACAATGGGTTCAATGTTGGTACCATATATAGTCTTTCTTATAACTTAAAGAAAAAGAACTACTGAATATAAGGAAAATAGACTACCACATAATCAGAATCAAAGATATTCAGGTTTAAGTAAATAAAAAAAACTACATATTAACAGTAGACCTTGGTTAATGTTGTTAACTAAGAAGTATTATGGGTCCTGGCAATTACTGCCAGTGATCTGTCCACTTATTATTAACATTTTCTAGAAAAACCAATAGTACATGACAAATATATGAGAACCAACAACCAACGTTTTTTATATTGATCACAGGTGTTCTGGGGGGTTAGCTAGGTGGGTAGAGTGCAGGATGTGTGTGTGTGTGTGTGTGTGTGTGTGTGGGAGAGAGAGACAGAGAGAGAGAGAGACAGAGAGAGAGAGAGACCCTGTGCTCAATCTGGCACCAGATATAAGTTGTGATCTGGCTTCTCTTTCTCATATAAAATAAATAAAACTGAACATTTCAATAAAAAAGAAAATAGCGTGGGATGGGTGGTAGCACAGTGGGTTAAGCGCACATGGCGGGAAGCACACAAGAACCAGCTTAAGGATTTCAATTCAAGCACCAGCTACCTACCTACAGGAGGGTCGCCTCACATGTGGTGAAGCAGCTCTGCAGGTGCCTTTCTCTCCCCCACTTTGTCTTCCTGTCCTTTCTCGATTTCTCTTTGTCCTATCTAGCAAGGACAGCAATAATAACAACAACAACAAACAACAAGGGTAACAAAAGGGAAAAAATAGCCTCCAGGAGCAGTGGATTAGTAGTGCAAGCACTGAGCCCCAGCAATAACCCTGAAGGGAAAAAAAAAAAAAGAAAAATAGCTGATGGCACAATAAGGGGCTGCATTTAATGTAATCTGAGAAACAAACATATCCGATTAATAACCAAACCAAAATTTTTCCAGAAGTATATTTCATTTAATAAAATAAATTATCAATGCCACAGGTAAATAAAAAAAATTCAAAAATAATACACATTAAGTTAATATCTAACTGTTGTGAATGATATTTCTTAGAAACAGTTCAAGTGTTTACTAATGTGAAATCACAAGGGGAAAATTAATATTCTATCATCTAATACTACATTTTGGAAAAATTTGTTGACATAGATGCAATTAAGTATAATATTTGAACTACATGGAATAATCTAGAAAATATGGACCAAACAGGAGCCTGAATTTTACACTTGGAACTTTTTGATATATATTCATCACCTCTATAATTAAAAAGTTCCTAGACCATCTATTTTTTGAGAGAACATTTTGAATTCATTGAGTTATACAATTTTAGTTTTGTTAGTTATTTAAGGCTGGGACACCATTTTGAGTTTTTTAATTTATTGCAAAGGAGTCAAATTATTGCTAAAAATAGTTTTGTAGGGCAAGACAACTATCAAAAGTAGTGATATCCCTAAAAGTTATATTCAGAAGTAGAAAGATGATCTTTTAAAACTTCACTCAGCCAACATTTATATCTTATGGATTCACCTGGAAAACTTAAAAGGAGAGACTCTCTTTCACATAATTTGGTTTAAAAAATTCCTGTCTTGATTACTAAGCACATATAAACCCTGAGATTGTGAATAAAGCTGAATCACTTACATGAGGAAAAAAGTTTTCCAATGTCACAGTTATTTACTATTTCACTATAGACACACTCCACACTGGCTTTGCTGTAAATCAGATACCGTTTTAATTTGTTTTAATATATAAGAAGCTCTGTAATTCTAAGTGACGAGTGTCACCACTACCAAAGTATTTTCCTGAGCAAACAACCCAGAACATTTTATTTCAGCTGGTGAATAGCTGTTCTAAATCTGCTGTTAGACATTCTATGAACTACCTCTTCACTTATTATGGAAAGTGTTCTTAATAAAAGTGTGACAGTTAAGAAAAAAGTTAGACAGCAGTGAGCGTTGTATTTTAAGCAGATTTTCTCTGTGTTTAAAGGAACAATTCTCAGATTCTGTGTACACATACTAATATATGAATTGGCCCTAAGTTCAAATATTGCTTTAGAAAAGCCTATGAGGAGTGTATTACAAAATGTTGCACCAAGTTGATTCATGTTGAAAATGAAGTCTACGAATACAGTGAGGGCTCAGCATTCGTTTTTCCAGCTGGGCTCCTCCTAGTCAAGGGCTGAGTCAATATTTCACTTAGTGAAAACTTCCTGGTGAATATTCTGTCACTTAAGAAGTTCTATTAATCATTAATGAATGAAACACATTCCCAAAGGAGATTCCAAACTGAGTCTGTAGATTAAGTTTTAAAAAGATATATATATATTTTGTGTGTGTGTGTGTGTAGTACATCAGTTTTGTCCGTGTTATCACTGGCTAGACTTGAAAGTAAAAAAGCCATTTGGGAACATCTATAACTAATCCCTCTGTTGGTATCAGGGGGTTACTTAAAGTTCATTAGAACATACTGCTTAAAGTTTGAGCTAGACTTTTCATTGAGAAATTCATGTCAGATATAATACTGGATTTTAAAATTCTTTAGATAAATGATTGTCTTCTAAAAATTACAAGACTGTACTAGGCTAACTGATTTAAATGAAACTTAATGGTTAAAATTTCTGAATTGGTACTACTGTAACTTAGAAAAGTTAAACTTGGGAGCCAGAAAGATAGCTCACCTCTGAGAATGTCTGTTTCGGTATGAATGTGACCCAGGTTCAAAGCCCCCAGTACTGAATGAAGCACTGGTTCCATGATATACATCTCTCTCTCTCCCTCTCTCTCTCTCTCTCTCTCTCTCTCTCTGAGAAAAAGTTATCTCTGAAGCACTGGTTCCATGATCTCTCTCTCTCTCTCTCTCTCTCTCTCAGAAAAAGTTATCCCAGAGTGGTGAAGCCCCTTGACCAAAAAAAAAAAGTCACTTAAACATAAAAACTATACATAAGTGATTTACATTAATATTACTCATTTTGTTTATTATTTTTAGATAGAAACAGAGGAAGTGAGGCAAAAAGAGACAGGAAAAGAGACTGCAGCACCAAATGCACTGAGGGCTTGGCTTCAACCCAGGTTGCATTCTGCAAAGCAATGCACTAAGTGAACTATTTCGCCAGCCCATATTAGTCATTTTCTCTAGTGTTATTTCTAATTAAATATAGCCTTTAAAATATGAAGTACAGGTGGCCAAATGGTGGCTCACCTGTCTTGAGTCCTGATATTATCATGCATGAGGACTGAGGTTCCAGTCACCAGGCCACACCATCAGGGGGAAGCTTCAGGAATGGTGGAACAGAACCACAAGTGTCTCTACTTCTCAGCCCCACCTCCTCCCCCTCTCTGGCTTTCTGGCTCTCTGGTTCTCACACTTTATAAAGAAAAGGAAAAAATGGTCACCAGAACAGTAGAGTCATGCAGGCACTGAGCCCTGATGATAATCTTAGTGACAAAAGTTGAGAAATTTTACAAATGTATCAGAAACTATATTCACTGAAAACCATTAATGCCTGCCAATAGAAAAAGAAAAATAATAAAACAGAAAAAATGAAATAACCTATGAAGTATATATTATGTACATACATGCACATAAAGTAAACACAGCAAAATGTGGATGTATACCTTGATAGATTTATAACAGATATATACAGAAACCATTACACAATATACTTACCACAGTTCATTAAAAAAACACAGGTGTTAATCTGCCATATGAACAACAATTAAAAATGATCTGAGTACTAAAGATATAATTTCTTTCTAATTGTTACAAGTAGCAGCACTGAGCTGTCTAGATGTAAACTGATTCTGTATCAGCGAGAGGATTCATGTTTCACTATTCAACAACTAATAGGAAAACCATGGCCCTCAAAAAGCTTTTTCTAAAAATGGGTACTGCTGCTTTCTTTTTCTATGTCTCCAGGGTTATCCCTGGGCTGGGTCTTGGTGCTGGCACTATGAATCCACTTCTGGTGGCCGCTTATTCCTTTTTATTGGATAGAACAGAGAAATTGAGAGTGAGGGGGGAGAGGGAAGGGGAGAGGAAGGGGTGGGAAGAGGAAGGTGAGAGAGGGAGGGAGGTGGAGAGAGGGGAGAGAAGGGGAGAGAGAGGAGGAGAGGGAGAGGAGAGGGAGGGAAGGGAAGAAGGGAAGAAAGGGAGGAAGGGGAGGAAGGGGGAGGGAAGAGGGAGAAGAAGGGAGAGGGAGGAGGGGAAGGGAAGGGAAGGAGAGAGGGAAGGAGAGAGGGAGGGAGAGGAGAGACCTGCTTCACTGCTTATGAAGTATCCCTACTGCAGGTGGGGAGTGTGGGGGAGGGGGCTAGAACCCAGGACCCTTGTGCTTCTCATTATTTGTGTCTAACCAGTACGCCACCCATCTGCCAGATTTAGATGATGTAATTACTAGGTGAAATGAAACTATTTATCAAATATTCTTATAATAAATAATGTCATCAAGAGGGCTTCACCACTCCAGGTTGCCTTTTCAGTTAGAGTCAGAATAGAGGGAGAAACACCAGAGGACCAAACCCCCCTCTCCCTAGCCAAGTGCCACAGTATTCCTAAGTGGTACTTTGGTGTTCTGAGCCTGAGCCTGAGCAGCACAAATGGCAATAGCACAGCGGGTTAAGAGCACAAGGCACGTAGCTCAGGAACAGGGGAAGATGGGCATAAGGATCCCGGTTTGAGCTCCGGGCTCCCCACCTGCAGGGGGTCACTTCACATGCAGTGAAGCAGGTCTGCAGGTGCCTATCTTTCTTTCTCTCTCTCTCTCTCTCTGTCTTCCCCTCCTCTTGGATTTCTCTTTGTCCTATGGAACAAGGACAGCATTAACAACAACGACAATGATAAACAACAAGGGAAACAAAAGGGAAAAAAATAGCCTCCAGTAGCAGTGGATTCATAGTGCAGGCACTGAGCCTCAGTGATAACCCTGGAGGCACACACACACACACACACACACACACACACACACAGAGCGAGAGAGAGAGAGAGAGAGAGACACCCTCCCAGGTGAGCTATGTCATTGATCCAAAGTTTCTCTTTCTGTTGTTGTTCTACTACATTATTATTATTATTATTATTATTATTATTATTATTATTATTATTATTATTATCTTGGAAGCACAGAGAGAAATTGAGAGGGAAGTGGGAGAGAGGGAGAGAGAGAGAGACAAGCCGGCAATGCTGCTTCATCTTTTTTACAACAGGTGGGCACCAGAAGCTTGATCTCAGGTACTTGTGCATGGCATGGTGAGCTCAACTGGGTGCACCACTGCCTAGCCCTCAGAAGTTTCTCTTTTAAAAGGAAAAATAAACCCGAATTACTGGCAGATAGAAAATAATCTTAATAAGACATATCATCTGTATGACTTTAAGGAAAAATGATTCTCAACAAGTGTATTTCTTTTTTTTTAATTTATTCCCTTTTGTTGCCCTTATTGTTCTATTGTTGTAGTTATTATTGTTGTTGTTGTCATCATTGTTGGATAGGACAGAGAGAAATGGAGAGAGGAGGAAGAGACAGAGGGGGAAAGAAAGATAAGATACCTGCAGACCTGCTTCACTGCCTGTGAAGCGACTCCCCTGCAGGTGGGGAGCCAGGGGCTCGAACTGGATCCTTATGCCAGTCCTTGCGCTTTGTGCCACGTGTGCTTAACCCACTATACTACCGCCCGTCTCCCAAGTGTATTTCTATAAATAAAAACAACCTAAGTTAACATACTAAAATCACTGCGTAATCAATGGTGCAAATTGGACTTACAGTTTAAAATTTGCATTAGTTCATATAAATGCAACTAAATATGTCAGGCTGTTTGAAAGTTTTAAGTTGCTTTACAAAATTCATTTGTTGAATGACTTCTTATTCATTATTAACTTTTTTTCTAAGTAGCTGGTATACACTGAACCATGTTCATCAGAGTGTGTTTTCTGCTACAATACAAAAGGGCACACACAACAGCAACAACCTTCTTACCTCCAGTTTATTTCCTGAAGGAGTGGGTTTCCTGTGAGAAACAATTCACGAAGAGAGTAACATGCATCAAACCACCTCATTGCACTTGTAAGATCTAAAAACAAATGAAAGTCACTATGAGAGGTATCATATATGAAGAAAACATCAAGCATTTTAATTAGTGGGAGTAGGTCTGACTTGGAGGGAAGAGAGGACAAGACTGTGGAAGAAATGGACAAATATATGTATATAAATACAGACAGGTAGATATAAGAATATTTATCAGCTCATGTCTGTAAGCTTGAGAGAACTACTGCAGTTTCCAGTGGAGGGAGTCGGGACTCAGAACTCTGGTGGTGAGAATGGTGTGCAATTATACCCCTGCTCTCCCATAAGTTTGTAAATTAATATTAAATCACTAATAAAACAAAAGAAAAAAATATATTTATATATACTGAAACATAATTCCACAGATTGATTATATAGATCAAAAGTAGAAGCTGTGGGTCAATCTAGGGGATGTTATCTAGTAATTTATAGTGGAATTACTCTGTGTTAAACTCATTAGAGACCTGGGAGACAGCATAAGGGTTATGCAAAAGTATTTCATGCCTGAGGCTTCTAAGTCTCTGATTCATTCCCTAGCACCACCATAAACCAGAGCTAAGCAGTGCTCTGGTCTTTCTCTCTGGGTCTTTCTATATTTCTTTTTCTCATTAAAATAAAATAAATAAAATGGTTTTTAAAACTCAATATATACTTGTTCAGTTATAACTGCTTCTTTGGATCATATTTTTTCTTACAAAGACTCTAAGTACATATAAGAAAAAAAACCCTAGGGGGTTGGGTGGTCGCTCAGTGGGTTAAGTACACTTGGCACAAAGCTCAAGGAAGGAGTAAGGATCCTGGTTGGAGCCCCCGGCTCCCCATCTGCAGGGGAGTCGCTTCACAGGCGGTAAAGCAGGTCTAAAGGTGTCTTTCTCTCCCCCTCTGTCTTCCTCTCATCTCTCCACTTCTCTCTGTCCTATCCAACAATGAACAACTTCAACAACAACAAAAACCACAACAAGGCTACAACAAGGGCAACAAAAGGGGCGGGGGAATGGCCTCCAGGAGCAGTGGATCCATGGTGTAGGCACCTAGCTCCAGCAATAACCCTGGAAGCAAAAAAAAAAAAAGAAGAAGAAGAAGAAGAAATGGCTATAAATCTCCTGCTTATCTGAGTTACGGCTGCAATTAGAGACTTTCAGAGGGTAGAGGAGAAAATTTTTCTCCTTGAATACTATGCTATAGGTCTGTTACCTGTAAATATCAACATCTATTCATTTTTGCTCACAACACCTTAACATGTTGCTCACAACACCTTAACTCGTTCTAAAAACCAATGTGTGTATTTTTAAACTTACCAGAAAGACAGTTGTTGCTGACATCTAGTTTTTCCAAAGAAATAAAATGAAAAAGTGGTATAATTTTTGTCAAACTGAAAACAAAAACACAGAATTTATAAGATGTTCACATGCAAAATTCTTAATACTATTGCTAAAGCAATATAGAAATGAGATAATTATATAAAACTATACAATTACACACACACACACACACACACACACACGTATTTGGCAAAATAGCTCACTTGGATAGCATGCAGCTTTGGCATGCCCATAACCCAGAATCTAGCCCATCCCTACCACACTAAAGGAAACTTTGTTACCATGGTCTTTTTCACTCTCTCTGCCTCTAAGAAATTATTATTAATGTGTATATATATATATATATATATATATACATACATATATATATTATGTATTTATATAACTACCTTTATAAATATTTTGCACAAAGTAGTAGAATTAGTGACAACACTTATAATTATTTAACATGTCATAAGATTCCAAGTACTGACTGCATAATGATATATTTGTAATAATTTAGAAGGAGAAATTATCGTGAAGTTATCAATTTCAAGTCACAAATGTGCACACTGATGTATATTGTCACACAAACTGAAATGTGGCTTGTTGCTACTATTCTATGTATTTGTCTTTGTAGAAGGCCAAATATACACAGACTTTATATTATCACTCTGCATTTTTTAACTTAAATGCATAAATATTTAGGAATAAAAAAAACACAAACATCTATTATCTGTTATCTTCACTCTTCTCAGTGAAAGAGATAAGTGACTAGTCACTGCTTTCTTGTTGTTTAAAATGTTTCTTTTACTAGATTTAAAAGTATCTAGACTTATACTGAGCAAAATATAAGCAATGAATTGAAAGAACACAATAATCACAAATTGCTTTACATCAACAGAATGAACTTAAATTTGGTAGAAATATATAATAATAATTAAAATAAATACTCTTATCAATGCATGCATTATCAAATTCTAATAATAACACATTTCCTAACTACATTTAACAATTTGGCATTTTCTAAATTACAATTATTGTTAAGAAAAAAAATACATTTCCAAGCAAGGAACATAGAAATATTCAAAATATTCACTCCTTGGAATAAAAGCTCTCTAGTGAATAGTAACTTTAATTTTATTTGCATTTCTGACTAGGATGAGTCTGCTATTACTCTATAAAGTATGATCACATAACCCTGGCTATTTGCAAAAGTCAACTCATCAAAACCTTTAAAGATTCCTTTGCATAAAACATATTCTAATCACAAATATGAGTATTCTGACTTGAACCCACCCATCCACTGGAATTCTATACATTGGTAATATAGAGTATTTTAGGTATAGGAAAATTATGCACTGATTTCTATTTCTCTTACTTTCTTGGTTTTTATGTTATGCTTCCAGTTGTTCTGGTATAAATATTATCTTATTTTAGATCTTACTTCTAACAATTCCCCGCTATAGAAAAGAAAATAGTATTATACCCAGGTCAGAATCCTACAGAATAATACTGTGACTAGAAGTCTCTGGGGATCTGGCACAAAACTAACCTTTGTATTGACCTTGACTCCTCACTTGTACTACCCTGTTCTGCATTAGCAGAGAGACAGAAGATACTCCTGATGAAAATACAGACTAAATAATGAGGCAAAAGATCTGTGTGTAGCCAGTCACCGTACAACATATATAGCACTACTTCTTATGTTATCCAGAAGAAAAAAGTTTAGAGTTAACAAAGGAAAATAAACACTGATGACTACATTTCTAGAGAAACAGTTGTACATGAATTCTTTCATAATAAAATCGACAGCAGTGGCTTGTGTACATTAAGAGAGAAAGAAAGAAAAAAGAGAGGAATAAAGAGAAAAAGGGAAAGAGAAAGGAGAGAAAGAGAAGAGAGAAAGGGTGAAAGAGTAGAGGAAGGGAGAGGGGAAGATAGAGAAGACAGAGGAAGAAAGAAAGACAGCTTAAGGTTTGATTGATACATGGAAGATTTAAGTCCTGATTTTATGAATTTCCTACTCGGGCATGTTCTGGATTATTAAAAATTTAAGTTCTTTAAGGGAAAACATGATTATCATAAATGTATTCATGAACAAACATGCTATTCATGCCTTCAATATATTTCTAATACTAAATCTTTTGTCATTCTACTGAAAGAATTTTCACAATTTAATAGATTTGATTTTTTCATTTTTCAATTAGCTCATGATATATAAGCTACATGATATCATGTAAGTCATATGGAAATATAAAGCTAACATATTTTGTATGAAGATATCATGTAAAAATAATCAAGTTTTAGAAATAATAATTCCTTTTGCAAAAAATCCAAAGTATAGAAGTATTTGCTTTGGTCAAATATTTATGTAATATAAAATTTTCTTTTCCTATAGTCATGCTTCAAAAGCATGTTGACTTCCCTTTTAGAAATTTTAATCAAGAATACTGGCTATTCAATTGCCTTTATGACTATTCATTAGGGTGGTAGAAATTTAATAGCAAAATTCTTTTTTTTTTAAACCTCTAGAACTTTTCCTTTTACTGACATTCTCTGTATATTTTTTCCAAGAAAATTCAAACCAGAGAGACAAAGGACATTAGTGAAAACCTAATACCATTTGACCTTGTCACATTAGCCCTGGGCATAAAAAAGATATAAATTTCAAAGACGACAAAAAGCAAAAGATTTGTACAATGAGCAGCCAATGGGTAATAGTTTCCACTTTCTGCTCCTACTTAGGGTCTCAATGGAAGTAGAAAGGCTTATGAAGCCAGAGTCTCCACCAGTTAAGACTCCACTAAGTTGAACTTAAAACAGTCACATGTCCTAATGAAAATTTAAAACAGAAGTCGGGATGAAACAAGTATTTCAAACAATATGTACTAAGTATCATTCTTTATATGTATCCCATTTGTTGGAAAAAAACATATGGACTCATAATGCCTTCCTTGTGATGAAAAGTTATCAAAAATTTCAAAACATATACATACACACATATAACTTCATACAAACCACAAATCCAAATATCAATTGATAAAACATTTCTCAGATTCTCAAAATGTGCTGCCATACATTTTCCTTTTGGATTGTCAACAAAATCCCATATAACAGAGAAGAGAGGTATTTCTTCTCCTCTTACACGTGAAAAATAAAAATGAGGTTCAGGTAATAAGGATTATTCAACAATAACTTGTAGCGAAATTATAAATTTAAGAATTCAAATCCAGACCTAATTACCTCAGATTTTTACCAAACTTGATATGCTTCTAAGAAATCTTTGACATGTACAAAAGCTTAATATAAAGTGGATAATTCCTGCAGTTAATGGTGTGCGATTATCATGAAAAAAATCCCTGGCTGGAAGGGGTGTAGGTAGTATGATGGTTACATAAAGAGACTCTTATGCCTGACGCCCCTCAGGTTCAGTCGCCCACCCCCCACTCCCAAACATCATAAGCCAGAGCTGAGCAGTGCTCTGGTAATAAATAAATAAATAAATAAATAAATATCACTAGCTGGAGATTATTTTTGCATCATGATTTTAGGAAATAATTCTACTACTCTGCAGTAGTAGTGTAATAGCTTGTTTCTCTACATCTCACTTCTCTGGTCACCTCAGACCTTCCTCCTCTCTTCATTCTCACATAAATAGCTACATTGTAAAGAGACCCATAATTAGTATACTCAAGTGGAAGTGACAGTTTATTAAACAATTAACATGATCATATATAATTTTACCTCTTAGGGATATAGTGTTAAGATCAAAAGATTAGGCTCTTCTATACCTAAGAGATTTTTAGAGCCCGGAAATATACCACTCAGCTTTATAGTCCCGTAAAATAGACAACAGCCTCAACATTCACATAAACAAAGATAAGCAGATAAAATTCTAAGGGTTATTTGGAGTAAGTATCCCAACTATTGTTATCAACCCTAAATATCTGAGTGGTCTAATTTTATAACTCCTAGTCATATCAAATCAATACTGAGGGATACATCCTATCACAGTGCTAGGGTAAAAGTCTAGCAGCTAGCATTAAGGCAGTTTGTTTAAGTATAATATCCCTTGATGATTAAAATTGTCCAGGAAATTAAAGGTATGATTCCTAGAAAACTATTCTTGATGATGAAGAAAACTTTAAACTCTTTACATATTATATACTTATTATTATGGTTTAAAATACATTACCATAAAATATATTAGATGTATACATCACAGTTTTTTACTACATATGTCCAAAGCACAACTAAGTGTTTCAAAATTTATGTCTTAGTTGGAAAATAATGTGAAAAGACCCAGTGGGTTGGTGGTTGTCCCATCTCACTTAAAGTTTGTTATTTGTTACAGCTGGCTCTGGAATAGATGCCTTTTTCAAGTCAAAGCTGCTTTCATAGTTTTAGATCTGAGTTTTAAAAATTGAGAGAATTTTTAATCTATATTTAGTTTTTCATTTGTCAAATAGTGGAATAGTCTAATTGATGTATGCTCCAATTAGTTGGAGCATACATGTGCAAAGGATGAATACTATTGTGGAGGTAATCAAGACAAAATGTTGTTGTCAGGGGAAAATGTATACATATAGGGTTGTCATTTTTGCTTCTTTTTCAAGAATTCTCTAATTCAAAGAAGCAACATCTTATAAAAGGTAGTGCCTTTCCCCTATTCCATGTGCCTTTGATGAACAAATTAATCATATTAACATGAATAGGACCCAATGAAATATCAAGCACATACACATGTTGTGCTCCTGTTTCGGTTTTAGACAGTTATTCTCTGCAAAGATCCAGATGTTTGGTGGTTTCAAATGGATCTTCTGTGGCAGGTACCCATTTCCATTTAATGTTAAGGTATTTTTTTAAGTGTTACTTTATATCCTTAGGGAAATCAAATTTAAATCAATCTTAACAGTTACAAAAAGACATGCAAGTTGAGAGCAGATTAAAAATCTTACGAGCAGGACTTAATAAGTACCATTTGAGAGAATGAGACATCCTTCTGAATTGAATTAACTGCCTCCCGTTTTCCAAGGACTGTATTCTTTACAAATATAAACAAACCTGCCCTGAGATTTTTCTACAGATACATCTTTGAGAAGAAACAAGATGAGCACAACATATTGACAACTAAAATTTGACTCAAATTTCAAGGATTTGTCAACATACTATTTCTTTTAAATTCTATAAATAATATTACTTATGTGTGAACTGATTGTGATAAACTTTCATTGAATTAATGGAGAAACCTAATAGATATTCTATTTATGAAGAGCATACATTTATTCTTTGTGTGTACTGCTTAAGAAAATGGTCTTTACCTGTTTTGAGACAGAGTGAGGTTTTGCAGTAACGGAAGCCAACACGAGGAAAACGCTCCCACAGTTGAAATGCTGTTATCATCCAAGTGCAATTCTCTTAATAGAACATGATTTTCCAAGGATGGAAGCTAGATTTGAATTGGGGTCAGTTAGCTCAAATCAAGCAAAATATTTTCATCATTTGGCCAAAGTAAAAGAACAAGACCCCTCCACACACAGACAAAAAAAAAAACAACCCAAAACCCACAATAGGTACTTTTCTAGTAGATGTCACATCACAAATCAAAATATAACACTATAAATTTCTTACTCTCAACAAAATTCCAACTATAACTACATAATAAATTTGTGTTTCCAATAGGAAGTATTTATTTAATGGCAAAGTTTAATTAGAATTTCATGATAGGTAAATGTAATCTCATTTATGTACTGAAATGAAACTGGAAAATGACAGCTTGTTATATTTCAGTATGTTGAAAACTAATGTTAAATTAAAATTGCAAATATTTAATCACAGTGAACATTTTTTAATAGACATAGAGGATGGCAATTCCAAGTAAACTGGGTAACAAATGCAGCTACAGCAAAAAAAGGGAAAAATTAAAATCAACATAACATAATTTTCTTTTGATCAAAATTTCAATTGCATATCTTAAATCAATTTTATCACTGAAATTAATTCAAAACAATTACCTCGCTTAGATAATTTCCCTGGAGCTTCAGTATCTGGAGCAAACCACAACTTTCGATGCCCTCTACTTCAGTAAGGTTGTTATATGAACAATCAAGGTAGATAATGGTAGGAGTATCACAAAGACCCTTTGTACTAATTAATTGATTGTGATCCACAACAAGTTGCTGAAGATTTTTCAAAGACTCTAAACCACCTGGAAGAAAAATTTTACATCATTTACATCAGGTATTCTGCCAGATTCAAATGGAGACCTTCATACACACAATGCAGACGTATAAAATTATAAACACTATTATCATATAAATAAAACAACTGTTAAGAGTCATAACCCCACCCTCACCCAAAGGGAAAATAAGAAAGGAAAAACTTCCAATATTATCCTAAATAATAGCCCCTGTTCATGTATCAACATTTCTAATTGAAAGTGAATACTTAGGCCAAAGTTCCTGATGAAACATTATAAAAAATACTATTATTTACGGAGTCGTCGGGCCATAGCGCAGAGGGTTAAGCGCAAGTGGCGCAAAGCTCAAGGAGCGAAAGAAGGATCCCGATTAGAGCCCCGGCTCCCCACCTACAGGAGAGTCGCTTCACAAACAGTGAAGCAGGTCTACAGGTGTCTGTCTTTCTCTCCCCCTCTCTGTCTTCCCCTCCTCTCTCCATTTCTCTCTGTTCTATCCAACAACGGCATCAATAACAACAACAATAATAACTACAACAATAAAACAACAAGGGCAACAAAAGGGAATATATATTTTTAAAAATACTATTATTTAAACTTGCACCTTGGAGACAGAAGTTTAAATGACAAAGTTATATGTCAATTAAAAAGTGAACTAAATAAAAAGCTAACATTAAGTACTGCTTGCTTTATTTTCATAAATCAATGAAACAAGAGAGATATGAAAAGACTTTAAGAAAAATGGCTTTTGGGGGCCGGGCGGTAGTGCAGTGGGTTAAGCACACACGGAGAAAAGCAAAAAGACCAGTGTAAGGATCCCGGTTCCAGCCCCCGATACCCCACCTGCAGGTGGGTCGCTTCAGGGGTGGTGAAGCAAGTCTGCAGGTGTCTTTCTCTCCCCCTTTCTGTCTTCCCCTCCTCTCTCGATTTCTCTCTGTCCTATGCAATAATAACGATAATAATAACAAGGGTAACAACAAGGGCAACAAAAGGGAAAAATAGCCTCCAAGAGCAGTGGATTTGTAGTGCAGGCATTGAGTCCCAACAATAACCTGGAGGTTTAAAAAAAAAAAAAAAAGAAGAAGAAATGGCTTTCAATTCAGTTTCAGGGCCTTCAAATTTTTCATCCTTACCTAAGCTGCAATGTACATTCAAATGCCACTTTTCTACACAAGATATCAAGCACAGATCCCCAAGAAGAACAATTAGTGATGATATTAGAAGAAATTAATATGATGGCACACTGTCTTCACGTCTTTTAAGATTGTTACAAGGACTCTTTTTGCCTTAATTAGCTAAGATTTTATGGATAATACTATCTAATAAACATTAGTGGAGACTTAAGATTTTAGCTCACAGGTTGTAAGGCTAAAACTAACAGGTACCTTTGAATAAGCTACAAAAAGTTAGCACTAGAAAAAATATGTAGATTTATAGTCGAACAAAATAAAATGCCCTTCATCAAATATGTCTTAATTTACATTAATGGACTTAATACTTTCACTTTTTCAGAGTGTCTCAAAAATACTGTTTTTCATGAACTCATTTAGCAAGAGAAATGCATTTGTGAATGTAAAAGTTTCATGGAAGATAAAAATCTAGAAAATGTTATTTAGGTTGACTATTGAACTATATAAGCTTCCATAGGTACTACTCTGTTAAATGAAATAAGCAATTCTAAAAATGAAAATACCATTTGAGTCTGGTTTAAGCTCTGGTAAGCAGAACATCTTCAGTAAGTATTACACATAGGAGAGTCACTGAAGCTAGTCTTCAGAGAATGAAGCCTCACACTGATTTTCCTATGAAAGCCCCATAATTTTATAATTGTCGACATACACACGAGTTTCCCCCTTTTTAAAAGTCCTTTTTGATCATAATTTATATTTAAAGAAATAATTATGCACACAACTAAATTTACACAGCAAATTTATCCTGAAAACTTTAATACTTTTAGCTCAAGATTTATTCTTTTAGTAATATAATGACCTACAGAAAGAGTAAATAACCCGCTTGTATTATAAACATAGAAATAAAAGAATCAAGTAACATTTCCAAGATTTCAAGATAGCTTAATTCTATATATTTTAAAAATTCAAGTAATCTAATACAATTATAAATATAGTGTCAACTATTTTGTAGAGGTACACTTCAAGAAATATTTTATCTCAAAAATTACAATATCTTAAAAAGTTTGTGTTAAGTAACTTAATATTATGGATAATTATTGTTTATAAAATATTTCTTATAAAGATGGATACGGGATGATACAGAAGTTAAAAAAAAAAAAACAGAAAGGAAAACACATAGCAGAACTTGGACTGGATTTGGTGTATTGCACCAAAATAAAGGACTCTGGGGCAAGGAAGAGTGTTTAGGTCCTGGAACATGATGGTGAAGGAGAACCTAGGTGGGTGGGTAGAGGGTTCTGTGGAAAACTGAAAAGTGTTACATATGTACCAACTACTGTATTTTACTGTCAACTGTAAACCATCAGTCCCCCAATAAAGGGAAAAAAGAAACACTTCTTACCTGATAAAATTTCCCATAGCATGATATAATGGATGCAATGTCTATGAAAAGCAGGAAAGTGCAGAAACAAGCCAAAAGATATTCTAGAATTTGCATCAGTTTTACTCTTATGTAATGAACAATCATTAATCTAGTGAAATGGATTTTTTTAAAAGGTACTCTAGGTAGAAGGTACGCTAGTGAGTCGGGCGAAGTACAGTGAGTTAAGCACAGGTGGTGCAAACAGCAAGGACAAGTGGTGAAGCAGGCCTGAAGGTGTCTTTCTCTCCCCCCCTATCGTCCCCTCCTCTCTTGATTTCTCTCGATCCTATCCAACAACTATGGCATCATCAACAACAACAACTACAACAACAAAACAACAAGGGCAACAAAAGGAAATAAATATTTTTTAGAAAACAAGATAGGCTAATTAATACAGATTTTGTAGTTGAGAAAAATAAAATGCCTTCCAGATATTTAAACATCTTCATTTGCTCTCATAGGTCTAGTGCTTTTACTTTTTTGGAGCTACTCAGACATAGTATTTTCCAATTAGCTCACAGAGCATGAGGAATCATGGATTTGTGAAATATTTCAAAGGTCACTCAAGAAGAGAACATAGAATAAGGTAAATGGAAAAGTGTGCTAAAAGAAATGTTTAGTAAGAGTGAAATATACAACTGTCAATGGCATTTCAATCTGCACTGAGTTATATGCAATCAATCGTTATGAGCAACAGAAGCCAAAGGAATCTGACGAGGCTTTGCTAGTGTTGAAAACCTGAAGTCTGTTGCCAGAAGCATTAATGGAATAATCAAGGAGGTGCTCAGAGTGTAGTGGAAGCAGGAACAATTTGTGCAAGCTATTTTAAGGCTGTTTGATAATGAAGAGAAAGTTCTCCTGAGTCTTTTAGGTAGCCCACAAAACCCTGTGTGATCTGCCTGTCATTACCTCTCTGAACCCATCCTCTTCTAGCACACCTGTCCTTGTTTCACTCTGACACGCTGTGGTTCCGCAGACACACCGCACATGCCTCCAGCGTTAGGGCTGTCTCTGTGTGTCAGAAACCACTATCAGTGTGCATTATGGTAGTCTAGAAATAATTCAAGTGGATTAGCCAATTTCAAATATAAAACAATACCATAATTATCAACCGGTATATAAAATGTCAGACTTAGTCCATTGAATAATCTGTTGGAATTTCTAATCTAGTTAATTACTATGACTTTAAACCTGAGGAATATCTGACCATCTCTACTTCTAGAAATCCATTATGTAGTAGAATACATATAGAATTATAAAATAATACATACAGAGGCCCCTTCACATATATATGTATATATATTAATTGCCATCAGGGTGATAGCCTGCATTAGGAATCCACTGCTCCTGGCACCCTTTTTTTTTTTCTTTAATTTTTATATAGACAGAGAGAAATTGAGATGGAAGAGAAAGGTAGATAAGGAGAGAAGGGGTCAGGTGGTGGTGCACCTGGTTGAGCACACATGTTACAATGCACAAAAGATTTGAGCCCCTGTCCCCACCTGCAGGGGGAAAGCTTTGCAAGTGGTGAAGCAGTGTTGCAGGTGTCTGTCTTCTCCCTACCTCTTCCTTCCCTCTTGATTTCTGGCTGTCTCTACCCAATAAATAAAGATTTAAAAACAGTAATAGAAAGAGGAAAGAGAGAAAGAGAGACAGCACTGCTTCATAGCTTGTAAAGCTTCCCCTGTACATGAGGTCCAGGGACTTGAAAGCAGATCTTTGCACAGGGTAATGATGTGTGTGTTCTACTGCCTGCAATGCTGCTTGGTCCCTATTTTAATTTAAAATGCAGTGGAGAAAAGTTAAATATCCACCAGTAAGGAAAGAAACTATGGAGTAACAATAAAATGAACATGCACAATCTTCAATATGAAGTAGTCTGGCATAGAAGGATGTCGTCAACAGCATTTGAAACCAAAGTTGCATACAAAGCTGGCTACTAAGGAAATCTTAATCTAAATCTACCCAGCAACGTGGAATTGTTGCATAGAACAATGTCTGTGTTAATAAGCAGATGAGTTGTGGTGGTTTTTTTCTTTTCTTTTTTTTTATGGACTGGTGGTTGGGGGGTTGATATTTTTATTTAGCAAATCACTGCTCAGCTCTGGTTGATGGTGCTGGCAAGGATAGAACCTAGAAAATTGAAGCCTCAGGCATGAAAATCTTCTTGCATAACTAGTATGCTATCTCCTTGGCCATGACAGTATTTATTATAAGATTTATTTTTATTTATCTGGGAGAGAGAGAGAGAATGAACAAGAGCATCACTGACATATGTGATGCTGGATGAACTCAGCACCTCATGCCTGTGAATCTAGCACTTTATCTGCAATGCCACCTTCTGGGCCAAAATAAGCAGCTTTTATCAGTGGTTACCCTTGCAAAATGAAAGAGAAATAAGAGACAAGGTATAAAAAGGGAAAGTTTTGTTATTTACATTATACACTTCCCTACTTTAAAACTATTCAAATGAAAATGTTCTTCTTTTAAATTTTTTTATAAAAAGGAAACATTGACAAAACCATAGGATAAGAGGGGTACAACTCCACACAATTCCCACCACCAGAACTCTGTATCTCATCCCCTCCCCTGACAGTTTTCCTACTCTTTAACCCTCTGGGAGTATGGACCCAGGGTCATTATGGGATGCAAAAGGTGGAAGGTCTGACTTCTGTAATTGCTTCCCCGCTGAATGTGAGCATTGACAGGTCGATCCATACTCCAAGCCTGCCTCTCTCTTTCCCTAGTGGGGCAGGGCTCTGGGGAAGCAGGGCTCCAGGACACATTGGTGGGGTCGTCTACCCAGGGAAACCCAATTGGCATCATGGTAGCATCTGGAACCTGGTGGCTGAAAAAAAATTTAGTTGACTAATCATTAACCTAAAGGCTGGAATACTGTAGATGAAGATTTGGGGTCTCCGTTTTGAAGATAGCTAGTAGGTCTATTTTAGTTATATTCGAAAGGGCCATAACTATACTAGTTTTTTCCTGAGCCTGACATCTGATATGCAGGTGACCCAAGTTATTGTCTGGGGAGATGATGTCATGGCTGGGAAAGGGCTAGAAACTGGATCAGGGAAGAGAGTAGCTCCCAAATATGAGAAAGGTATATAAAGGTGTTGACTGTGAACCCTATCGATTTGTTCTGGGGCCCATATTCATCTTAGGAGTCTATGTAACCTCACCTGTGTACTTCTTGTATAGTATTTAAAACACACACAAATAAGTATATGGGGGAAATTCAGGCAAAGTATTGACTATTACTATTGTTCTGTAATTAATCTTCATGACTACTATGAACACACAAAATAGTTGTGAAATAGAAGAAAAACTTTGGAAATGTTATTTATTCATTCATTGTAAGGGCTTGTTCTGTTGCCAAGATGGGGGAATTCTCCAAAGACAGAGCAACATAGACAGTTCCTAGATTTTGAAATGAAAGGTTCAAAAGAAATTCAGTAAAATGCTAAAAAATATCTCTAAAAAACTGATCTAAATATAATGTGAGACATATATGTGTTTTTATAAAGCAAATATTGATTACATAATCTAAAAACCAACTTGATGAAGATGACCCACTACTGGTCATCCCTATCAGGAACAACATAATGGACTTTTTGTGGGCCCCTACAGGACCTGGCCCTCAATGTGGATCAACAATGGTAAGGGACTGTTCCATTCTCCAAAGGGAGGTTAGACCAGCATACTCTACCACTCAAGGAAGATGGGTCTTGCAATTAATGCACCCTAGAATGTTCCTAGCTGTGACCACAGAATTTGAGCTCAGACCTATAGGGAGGGATGCAGAGGTTACACAGGCTCCTGTACTGAATATGGGTCACAGATCAAATTGATGGTTTTTTATAGTTAACAATCTTTATATACTTTTCCTATATTTGGGAGTGTCTCTCTTCCCTGCTGCAGCTTTCTGGTCCTATTTCCAACTCTGACACCATCTCCCCAGACAATATCTTTGGTCCGCCTGCATGTTAGATGTCAAGCTCAGGCAAAAATAAGTAGTTATGGGCCCCTTGGAATATAACTAAAATAGACCTACTAGCTTTCTCCAAAATGGAGACCCTAAATCTCATCTGCTATAGTATTACCTTTAGGTTCCTGATTCCTAAACCATCTGTTCTTCTTTATATCTTAATGCTTTTTCAGCTACCAAGTTGCAGATGCTATCATGATGCCAATCTGACTTCTCTAGGTAGACAACCCCACCAATGTGTCCTGGAACTCCACCTCCCCAGAGCCCTTCCCCACTAGGGAAAGAAAGATTGAAACAGGCTAGGAATATGGATTGACCTGCCAACACCCATACCCAGTGGAGAAGCAATTACAGAAGCCAGATCTTCCACCTTCTGCACGCCATAATGATCCTGGGCCCATGCTCCCAGAGATATACAGAACAGGAAAACTTTCAAGGGAGGGGATGGGATACAAAACTCTGGTAGTGGGAATTGTGTAGGGTTATACCCCTCTTAGCCTATGGTCTTGTCGATATTTTTTATTTCATAAATAAATTTAAAAAATAAAATAAAAAATAAATAAATAAAAACAAGAGCAATGGGAGTCGGGCAGTGGTGCAGCAGTTTAAGCACACATGCGCAAAGCGCAAGGGCCGGTTCAGGGCTCCCAGTTCGAGGCCCCCAGCTCCCCACCTGCAGGAGGTTGCTTCGCAGGTGGTGAAGCAGGTCTGCAGGTATCTGTCTTTCTCTCCTCTTCCTCTCTGTCTTCCCCTTCTCTCTCCATTTCTCTCTGTCCTGTCCAACAACAGCGACAGTTATGACAACAAGTAACAACTACAACAAGCGCAACAAGGGCAACAAAATGGGAAAGAAAGATGGCCTCCAGGAGCAGTGGATTCGTGGTGCAGGCACCGAGCCCCAGCAATAACCCTGGAGGCAAAAAAAAAAAAAATTAAATTAAATTAAAAAACAAGGGCAGGGAGTCCGGTGGTAGCGCAGCGGGTTAAGCGCAGGACCTGCGTAAGGACCCTGGTTCGAACCCCCCGCTCCCCACCTGCGGGGGGGGGGGGGGGGTTGCTTCACAGGCGGTGAAGCAGGTCTGCAGGTGTCTTTCTCTCCCCCTCTCTGTCTTCCCCTCCTCTCTCTATTTCTCTCTATCCTATCCAACTACAACGACAACAATAATAATAACTACAACAATAAAATGAGAGCAACAAAAAGGAAAATAAATATTTTTTAAAAAATTAAAAAGAAAACAAGGGCAATAAAAAAGGAAAAAAATAGACTCCAGGAGCAGTGGATTCGTAGTGCAGGCACCGAGCCCCAGAAATAACCCTGGAGGCAAATAAATAAATAAATACTAACCTAACAATAAAAGGACATTCTCTAAAAAAAAATGTGTAACAGAGGTCTGCCAACAATCGCATAAGCAAGCTTAAGAGATGGTCTTATTTTATTTTTATTTCTTTGTAGTTTTTTAGATATAGTCAAAGAGGCGAGGAAAGAAAGTGAAAGACCAGCTACAGGACTATAGCATCATTCAGTGTGGTGGTGACAGGCCAGGGGGAGTGGAAGATCTGGGTCCTGCACGTGGGGAAACAGCACACTCCCCAAGTGAGCTATTCTGTAGGCCCCTAACAGCATCTCCTGGCCTTGAGGTAGTTGGCGGTCCAGTTTGAAAACTTGACTGAAACCTCATGAGAGACGTTGAGACAGAACCACCCAGCTAAGCTTCTCCCAGGTTACTGGTCCACAGCATTGTGAGGTAATAAATGTCTGTGGTTTCAAATTGCTGAGCATTGGTGGACTCTGCTTCACAACAGTATAAAACCAATACAGTAAGGAGCCTATTCTAGATAAAACATGAGACAAGAAAACATGCTGAAAATGCTTTGAACTATAAAAGAACAGTACAGAAATTCAATGTAACAAGAGTTCAAAGATACTAAAACAACAGATGTAGGTAAGTAAATGGACCAAAATAGCACCACGACAGAACTAATAAATAATTTTGGAACAACGTTGTAAAGAACAGAGTGCTGAAGACTAAACTGCCTAGTAGGAAGAGAGAATCACACTAGAATAAAATGTAAAGAAAAAGAAACATAAATTAATTAAATAATAGACATCATAAAAGAGAAGGAGTCAACCAAAATCCGGATCATCTGTCTTTCACTCTCCTCCTATCTTTCTCATTAATAAATAAGTCATATCTTTTTAAAATGACCACTCTAACCATATACAATTGTAATGCATTCCCTATCAAGGTCCCACCAAGTTTCTTCAAAAGGATACAATAAAATATTAAAAGTGTCTCCTTTTTGCTTAATGCCACCAGGGCTATCGCTATTGCTAGGGCTCAATGCATGCAAGACGAATCCACTGCTCCTAGTGGTCATCTTTCCTTTTCAGCCTTCCTTCCTCTCTTTCTTTTCTTATATTTTCTGTTTTTATCTGATAGGACAGATACAAATTGAGGAAGCCAGATCTTCCACCTTCTGCAACCCACAATGACCCTGAGTCCATACTCCCTGAGGGATAGAGAATGGGAAAGCTATCAGGGGAGGGGATGGGATATGGAGATCGGGTGGTGGGAATTGTGTGGAACTGTACCCCTCTTATCCTATGGCTTTGTTAATGTCTCCTTTCTTAAATAAAAAAAAAAAATTGAGAGGAGAGGGCCACACAGTGACACACTTGGTCAAGTACTATCTATGCACAAAGACCCACACAGAGACTCAGGTTGGAGTCCCCACTCCCTACCTGCAGTGAAGCAGGTCTGCAGGTGTCTGTCTTCCTCTCTCTCTCTCTATCTCCCTCTCCACTCTCTGTCCTATCGAATAAAATAGAAAAGGGGGGGGAAGACCACCAGGAGCAGTGGATTCATAATGCGAGGCACCAAGTCCCAGTGATAACCCTGGAGGCAAAGAGAGAGAAAGGAAGAGGGAGGGAAAGAGAAAGGGAGGGGGGGAGGAAAGGGAGGAGAGGGGGGAGAAACACCTGCAGGTGGAGGAGCAGGGCTCAAACCCAGGGCCTCAAGCATAGTAACCTGTGTGCTTAACTATGTGCACCAACCACCAAGTCCCCTACAAAAGTTTACCTTGAGCCACAGAAACACCTAGGATGGCCAAAGCAATCTTGAGAAGAAAGAATAATACTGGAGAAATCACACTTCCTGATCTCAAAGTATAAAACGGGGTATTGTGATCAAAATTGCCTGTTACTAGAACCATAATAGGCAGAGACCAGTGGAACAGAACCAAAAAATAAACCATAAATAAACCCCCATACCTGCAAACAACTAATTTTTGACAACAGGGCCTGAAACATGAAATGGGAAAAGATGAGCCTCTTTAACAATGATGTTGGCAAAACTGGGTTGAGACATACAGATGAATGAAACGTGACCACCACATATCACTATCAAAAGTCAATTCCAACTGGATCAAAGAATGAACATTAGCCCACAAATTATCAAATACATCAAAGAAAACATGGCCAGAGCACTTCACAATCTATGCATCAGGAGTGTTTTTGAAAACTCAAGTCTGATCGCAAGAAAAACTAAAATAAACTAAAAGGATTATACCAAACTGAACAGCTTCTTCTCAGCAAAGAGAACTATCACCAGATAGGAAGACACCCCACAGAAGGGGAGATCTTTATATAATATACACCAGATAAAGTGTTGATAACCAAAATATAAAAAGAACACTAAATAGGAACTGTCAAATAAGAGGTGAAATCTGTGAGCCAAAGCCAAGAGAAACAACAAATTATAAAAGTCATTGCTAAATATTACATACATAGATAAAGGTAGATAGATATGTTTATATATGTACATATATAGAGATATGATGGTTTAAAATTTTTCAACACCTGATACTGATCAAAAGCCACAGATTTAAGGGGAACTTACTCTTTTTTTTTCTTTTTTAAAAATATTTATTTATTCCCTATTGTTGCCCTTGTTTTATTGTTGTAGTTATTATGGATGTCGTCGTCGTTGTTGGATAGGACAGAGAGAAATGGAGAGAGCAGGGGAAGACAGAGAGGGGGAGAGAAAGATAGACACCTGCAGACCTGCTTCACCGCCTGTGAAGTGACTCCCCTGCAGGTGGGGAGCCAGTGGCTCGAACTGGGATCCTTATGCCTGTCCTTGCGCTTTGCACCACCTGAGCTTAACCCGCTGCACTACCGCCCGACTCCTTAAGGAGAAAATTATTAATTCAAGCAGTTATAAACCAACACAGCCTCATAGAACTATCACAGTAAATTTATGAAAACAATGAACAAGGAAATAGTAAGAAAATCAGGGAACCAAGCAGCGGCACACCCAGTTAAGCACACATAGTGCTCAGCTCAAGGGCCTGCGGGGTTCAAGACTCCAGCTCCCCACGTGCAATGGAGACGCTTCACAAGCCGCCAAGCAGATCTGCAGGTGTTTATATTTCTCTCGTCCACTCTATCTCCCCCTTCCTTCTCAATGTCTCTGTCCTATTCAATTTTTTTAAAAAGGAAAAAAACAGCCACCAGGAGCAGTGTATTCTTATGCCAGCATTGAGCCCCAATGATAACACTGGAGTTAAAAGGGGAAAAAAAAGGAGTTAAAATAATCTTCCAAGAATCATCAGTTTGATGTATATAAACCTAAGTGAGGCAAGATAGAATAAATTCCATGACAAATACGAGTCCTCCCCACAAAACATACCTTTATGTGCATGTGTTAACATCCTTACTGAAATAAAACCTGAAAGAATAACCAGAAAAAGACACTAAAGGAAATACTAGGGTATATTTTTTTAGGTATAAGAAATATTGTAGAGGAAAGATTAAGTAGAAAACAATGGTCACATTTTAAAAAGTAAATGTATCCAGCTAAAATCCTATTGATTTGATAAAATGATGACTCAAGATATTCCAAATACACACATACACGACCTGATTAAAACATGCAGCAGGAGCAAATAAAGGTGCAAGGGAGGAAACAAAGTTAACTTTCCTTAGCTCCTGACATTACCTTGGAAAAATTAGAAACCAGCAAATAAATGGTTATACAGAAGGCATGGTGTGGTATTTATAGTAAGTCCAATGATTAACCAAATAATATATAATGTGCTATACTAGAAATAAAATGGAATAATTTAAAGCCTCGTTGTTTTCGCCAGGCTGGCTTCACGGGCGGGTAACAGACGACCTGGGACTCATGGCTGGGTTGTATGCAGTATCTCTTTATTCATGCAGGACACAGCGCAATCTATACCAAGCTAAGCTAAACTAACAACTAACTAAAGTCACAATGCTGTCTTTAATATATATTATATTTGCCAAGTAGGATGGGAACAGGATGTGACATAGAGAGGGTGGAGAGAAAAGTGACTGGTGAATATCAGGATGTGACAAGGAGAGGGGGCGGAGCAGGCGAGAATTCTACCACAGAACCACCAATGCCCTGGAGGGAAGGTGGTGCTTTATGTAAATGTAAAAGTGATTTATGTAAATAGACCACAGCTTTGAATGGGATCAAATTAATCTCATAGAGACATACTGGTGTTTAAGCCAGGGGGAGCTGGCATACTATCCAACAATCTGAAAAAAGGATGACAAGACTAAAAACAAAATGTCAAGTAGTAAGATAAAATTAAACTCATATGGGAATCAGGTGGTAGCGCAGCAGGTTAAGCACAGGTGGCGCAAAGCTCAAGGACCAACTTAAGGATCCCTGTTAGAGCCTCCGGCTCCCCATCTGCAGGGAAGTCCCTTTACAAGCGGTGAAACAAGTCTGCAGGTGTCTATCTTTCTCTCCCTCTCTCTGCCTTCCCCTCCTCTCTCCATTTTTCTCTGTCCTATCCAACAACAACATCAATAATAACTACAACAATAAAAAAGGGCAACAAAAGGAAATAAAATATTAAAAAATTAAACTCATACATATCAGTAATTTTATTTAATATATAATTGCACTTAAGATATCAGAGACAGCTATAAAATCAGAGCTAGACTTTATCAGAAAATATAGATAACAAATTAGATGTAAACAAGAAATTTTCATCATCTCTCAAAGTAGCATTCCAAATATAAAACTTGCAGAAATACCATAAATGAAAGAATAGAAAAGAGATATTTTGGAACTGTTTAGCCATTCATCCTCAGTGGGTCCAGCATGTTTCTTCTAAAGACATTTTTAAAAGTCGCCTGAAGTCAGAAGCATTTTCATACTAATTCAAACATGATTTTTTTTTCACTTGCTCAAAAGTATACTGTGGAGTTTTCCAGAGATTCATAACGTGTGGTATTGCAACAAATTGAATGCAGAGAGAAATACAAGAATCCAGCTGTCCTGTGTGAAACTAGTCATTTAAGAGATTTGCAAGTTTGTAAGAATGTCCCTCTACCCAGTACATGTTTTGGTTAAAAAAAATAGTATTTATAAAAATTTAAAAAGTTATAAATGCAATGTCTTTATTGCCTTAACCTCATAATGAAAAAAGAAATCACAAAACTTTGGTCCTCTTTCAAATAAAGTAAATTTCATAGAAATAGCCAACATAGTTAAAGTGATTCAAGGGTGGTTCTTAATAACTTCACAGGTATGAAAAGCTCTAGAATCCAAAAGACTGTGAGTGTGTTCATATCAGATACAGAAGATCAGGCAAAAACATCACCGCTAATGAAAAAGGATATTTACAGGGCTCGGGTGGTAGTGGAGCGGGTTAAGCGCACATGGCGCAAAGCGCAAGGACCTGCATAGGATCCCGGTTCAAGCCCCCAGCTCCCCACCTGCAGGGGAGTCGCTTCACAGGCAGTGAAGCAGGTCTGCAGGTGTCTCTCTTTCCCTCCCCCTCTCTATCTTCCCCTCCTCTCTCCATTTCTCTCTGTCCTATCCAACACAAAAAACATCATCAACAACAGTAATAATAATCACAACAAGGCTACAACAAGGGCAACAAAAGGGGGAAAAATGGCTTCCAGGAGCAGTGGATTCATGGTGCAGGCACCGAGCCCCAGCAATAACCCTGGAGGCCAAAAAAAAAAAAAAAAAAAAAAGGAAACACTAAAAAAAAGAAAAAGGATATTTACAAATGCTAAGATTGTTATCATCACATTATTTGGTAATTGGGTTAACTTTGAAAAGTCCCTTTTTTAGACATACAATCAACTTTTCCCCCTCTCATATTAATTAAATAGTGATTTATATGACTACAATTTAATAGGAGTGTACATAAACACCATTCCCACCACCAAAAGACTGTGTCCCATCCCACCCACCCCCGCCAGCCCAGGAAGCTGCATGTCTACATTGTCTTCTCGAACCCTAAGACACCAGGAACCTGACATCTCCACTATAGAACCTAAACTTTCCCCAGTCCTGGGACCCTAGGGTAGGGCCCACTTTCCCATATGCTTCTCTCAAATAATATTGCATCTGCTTCTTCTTCTTCTAGCGTTTGCCATTGCATCTGCTGATCGCAACCTAATCAACACAACGAGTGCCCCCCCAGCATGCTTCACTTCAGACTGTGTCCAGAGACTTCAGGTGTGGAAGGACAACCCTTCAGCTTCATTACTCGGGTAAGACCTTTCCTTTCATAGTATTCTCTAATTTCATCCCAGGTGGTTCACTTCCTAACAAAGTCCCAAAACCTAGATATACACCAGGTTCTGTGAGATAGAGCATATGTTCACACATATCCATAAACTACTGCAAAATATATACCTGAAAGCAGTACTACACTAGAGTTTGCAGTGAGCACCCCCCAACACTTCATCTCCACTATTCCAACCTTTGGGTCCCTGATTCTTCAACAATTTGTTTGGGTTTGTATGTTAACTCTCTTTTCAGCCACCAGGTTCCAGATGCCATCAGGATGCCGGCCAGGCTTCCCTGGACTGAAGACCCCACCAGTGTGTCCTGGAGCTCCGCTTCCCCAGAGACCCATCCTACTAGGGAAAGAGAGAGGCAGACTAGGAGTATGGATCGACCAGTCAACGCCCATGTTCAATGGGGAAGCAATTACAGAAGCCAGACCTTCTACCTTCTGCAACCCACAATGACCCTGGGTCCATGCTCCCAGAGGGACAGAGAATGGGAAAGCTATTGGGGAGGGAATGGGATATGGAGATTGTGTGGCAGGAATTGTGTGGAGTTGTAACCCCCCCATCCTATGATTCTGTTAATGTCTCCTTTCTTAAATAAATAAATAAATAAATAAATGGAAAAAAAAGACAAATGCTAAGACTGGTCAGCAGAATCAGAGCAATTATATACCAGCATGCAATAGATAGCATGGCCTTTAATACATATCCATGAAAATACATAAGAATATGGAAACTAAGCTACAATCATCATGATATATATATATATATATATATACACATTTCTCCATGATTACACTAAGATCAATATCCCCATTTAATTGGCAGGTTATGTGGCATAGTAAGAAAATGAATAGGCTGTAGGTAGGCTGTCCCTAAATTTGAAGAAAAATACCTATTACAAACGAGTTGTGAAAACACAAGCAAATGATCTAACTTCTCTGACTCATACATTCCTTGTAAAGTGGCAGTGGTTTCATGTTTATTGGGAAGAGCTGCTGCCATTCCCTAAAAAATTATACTAATAAAAATCAAGAACTAAACTATAAGATGCAGTGAGCAAATAAGACATCAAGAAAGATTTTTGAGCTAAAATTTGGAAAAGACTGAATTAGTACACATACAAAAAAAAATGTCTTTGCTGTTAAATGAAGAGTGAGAACTTAGAACAGACTTAGAGAAGTCGTACCTTCAATACCACTACTTCATCAGTCTAAGAAAATGACTCCCAGGCAAAATCTTTCTTTTGCAGCTTCCTCACACAAAACAAATACTAGTTACAAAAGTGAATTGAGACTGTTTCTCAAAGAGCTTAAATAGAATAAAAAATTTAAAGAGTCGCTTAAATATGCTTGAATTTACTGCTTCAATACATCCTTTATTGGCTGTTTGAAAGCTTCCAAGATCCCACAAAATAAAACTGAAGCCAAGTGTGTTTATCCCTCAAAGGGGCCTTGCCCATGGCAAAATTAGCATTTGGCTATACTTGCTACAAATATCTATTTCAAAGAATTCCTCCCACAGAAATGAGCCAATGGTCTAATAAAACATTCCTGCCACAGGGGGTGAAAAAAAAAACCCTCCTATAAGGAACAGCAAAATTAAAGATGTTAAATTGGACTCGGAGTTTATACTAAATAAGTATTTGGTAAAGATCTACATCCTTCAGCTACTCAATGGTTGCTATGTCTGACAATTCTGTTCTAGATTCTAAGTTGCACTGGAGATGTAAACTTTTTTTAGGATCATACATGTTGTACAGTCAAAAAAGCAATACTAAAACAGGAATCAGGCTCCCCTCCCCAAGACTAACCAAGAGTTGGAGGAAAGATATGTGGGTCTGTTTTTGTATCTGTAAACTAAGAAAGCTAGACTGGTAAAAATCTGGAAAATCCTTTTTAGTTTTGGCATTGTGTTACGTTCAAACATAGAGAGTGAGCTAGTGCCATCTAGTGGAGGCTAGGGGATTTATTAAGTACAGAATAGTGAAAGTGATTACAAACAAAATTTCCAAAACTTTATTGGACTTCATACTTTTTTTCCCCTTTAGTTTCAAAGACAACATTATGGTGGCAAGAATTTTCTGGCACATTTTCCTTATAATCCACAATGCAGTAGCCATTGCTATGTGAAAATGTTTAATTATCCAGTAAGACTAGTGTCATATTTGCCAAAGCAACTGAGACAGTCTGTAAATAGATCAAAGAGTGAGAGTGGAAATATTTTAACTATCTCTGTTAAGTGACAATAATGTTTTCTAGAAATGTTTGATCTTAAATGTATAAATTTAAAAACTGTTTGCCTGCATTAACATTTTTCTAGTATAACACTTTTCCTAAAATAGCAGACAGAAACTTTATAGATGAGAAAGACAAAATTACTTACTCTTTCATAAATTAACAACCTATTGATTTTCATCTTTACATAAAATATGCAGTGTACAGAAATTTACTCAAATGTACATTAACATCTATCATTACTTTAAATATACATTAACATCTATCATTACTTTACACATTTGCCAAAAATCAAGGTAGCAATGTGCTTTGTTTATTGCTGCTTGACCAGCAATATTCTACACTGTAATGTAGTGAATAAAAGTATTTACACACAGTAAGTACTCCATAAATTTTCTCATTAATAAATTTATTATCGTATAAACCTAACAATAAATACTTTATCTGCTTGGAAGTCATAATAATGTGGCAAAATAGTAATACTCAATTATTAAACACATGATTATCAGGGATCTGTAGAATGAGGCCATTAAAATCATGCAATAGGAGTATATGTCTAACTTTCTAGTTGTAAAATGTGCCAGCTATGTGATCTTATATGATTCACTTATATCTGTGTGCTTCAACTGTATTATCTGGAGGGGGGAACACTTATAAGCACCTGATTCAAAACTCTTAAGTGGCATACAAATGAATATGCATTAACATTTAAAATAAATGCCTCAAGGTATTAAAAAATGCTATGTAACATTATATTATTGTCATTTTTCTATAAATAAAGCTTATAAATAATTTTGTTACATAGCACGAATTCATCAATCTAATGTCACAAAATCAATCCTGCTACAAAATCAATAAAATCCTATATAAATATGGGGCAACAAATAAAACTAGATTGTAAATTATAAATCACATCTATTCATTGAAAAGCTAAATAAAAAACTCTTAACTAAAAATACAAAATATTTGACATAAGCTAACTTTATAAACTTTAATGATCACTTAAAAACTGTTTTTCCACTGCCAGGAGATACTGAGCATTAGACCACTGAATATGCCTGTCTGAGGCTCCAGAGACCACAGGTATAAGACCCAGCACCACCAGATGCCATAGCTGAGAAGTACTCTGTGCCACTAGCGAACTCATTGTCCCCCTCCTCCCCCTCTGCTTAGCTCATACAAGCAAATTCTTAATAACAAAGGGATGTTTTTCCATAATATCAAAAACAAAGTTTTGCCAAATTTTAGCCAAAAATTTAAATAAATAACATCATGAAATGTAAATGCAATCAAATTTAAACTGAGTTATAGTAGAGTTGTGTGACTTACTGTAAAAAATTTTAATAAAAACTATAATGTATATATACACACAATGGAATACTATGCAGCTATTAAGAACAATGAACCCACCTTCTCTGACCCATCTGGGACAGAGCTAGAAGGATTTATGTTAAGTGAGCTAAGTCAGAAAGATAAAGATGAGTATGGGATGATCCCACTCATCAACAGAAGTTGAGAAAGAAGATCAGAAAGGGAAACTAAAGGCAGGATCTGACTAAATTGAAAGTAGGGTACCAAAGTAAAAACTCTGTGGTGAGGGGGAGGGTGGACATTTGGCTTCCTGGGCCAGCGTGGGGGTGGGGGTGGGGGTGGGTGGCATGGGACACAATCTTTTGGTGGTGGGAATGGTGTTTATGTACACACCTTTTAAATTGTAGTCATATAAATCACTATTTAATTAATATGAGAGGGGGAAACATTGATTGTTAGGTCTAACAAAGGGACTTTTCAAAGTTAACTCAATTACCAAATAATGTGATGATAACAGTAACTATCAATTGTCTTCTCAAACCCTAAGACAGCAGGAACCTCACATTTCCACTATAGAAACTAAACTTCCCCCAAGTCCTGGGACCCTAGGGTAGGGCCCACTTTCCCATATGCTTCTCCCAATTCTTATCAAATAATATTGCATCCGCTGATTGCAACCTAATCAATGCAGCAAGTGCCACCCCAGCATGCTTCACTTCAGACTGTGTCCACAGACTTCAGGTGTGGAAGGACAACCCTTCAGCTTCATCAGTCGGGTAAGACCTTTCCTTCCACAGTATTTTCTTACTCCATCCCAGGTGGTTCACTTCCTAACAATGTCCTAAAGTCTAGATATAGACCAGGTTCCAGGAGACAGAGCATATGTTCACACGTATCCATAAACTTCTTCTAGCGTTTGCCATCCATAAACTAGGGCAAATATATACCTGAAAGCAGTACTACACTAGAGTTTGCAGTGAGTTACCCCCCCCCCCAACACTTCCTCTCCACTATTCCAACCTTTGGGTCCCTGATTCTTCAACAATTTGTTTGGGTTTGTATGTTAACTCTCTTTTTAGCCACCAGGTTCCAGATGCCATCAGGATGCCGGCCAGGCTTCCCTGGACTGAAGACCCCACCAATGTGTCCTGGAGCTCCGCTTCCCCAGAGACCCACCCCACTAGGGAAAGAGAGAGGCAGACTGGGAGTATGGACCGACCAGTCAACGCCCATGTTCAGCGAGGAAGCAGTTACAGAAGCCAGACCTTCCACCTTCTGCAACCCACAATTGTGGATCCTGGGTCCATGCTCCCAGAGGGACAGAGAATGGGAAAGCTATTGGGGAGGGGAGGGGATATGGAGATTGGGTGGCGGGAATTGTGTGGAGTTGTAATGCCCCCTTCCTACGCTTTTATTAATGTCTCCTTTCTTAAATAAATAAATAAATTTAAAAAACAATAATAAAAAGCTTGTGTGATTAGTAAATATTTGATTTCATCAACATAAAGTGAATCTAATAAACTTAGATGTGTGCATTAAAAATAAATAAGAGTTCGTATCATTAAAATATTCTTTTGAAATTCTGCCCCAAAGCAGAATCAGTTATAGAAAATGTAAAGATGTAGATAGCATTCTTTTAGTTACTATAAATTTGGTCTGAACACATATTCTTTAATTCATATAGGGTGCTTCTTCTTTTTTTCTTGCCAGAAAATAAAGATGTAGAGGTCTCCAACATGTTAAAATTAAAGGTAATAACAAAATATACCCTTCATTTTTCAATTAACAGAACAAGACTTTAAACTAGAACATTTGAAAAAAAAAAAGTGTATTTCACATTGTTTCTAGTTCTATAAGCAATTTACCTGGGATTAAAACCATTTAGTATAACAATTTCTGATGAGTTGCCTTTAACAGATTGACAGACACTATTCTCACATGCAAGTAAAATAAAATCATGTCCTAATGTTTTCTATTAAGTAATCAGAGCTAACATTAAATACTAACTACTGCAGTAGCTACTGCTTAGAGGAACTGAGAAAGGTTAAACTTGCAAATACAACTACAGAATATATGGTCTTGCTTCCAATCTTATTTCACCACCTTAAATATTATACCATGGAAGAGTGCCTTACTAAGTTATATATACAAATCTATCTTTGTGCCCTTTCATAAGAATTCTTAGCATCAATCTATCACTGAAAGACAAAGAAAATCTATGCTTTTCACTCAGATCAACCAGAATCGCTTCTAAGTCGTTCCTGAAGATGAAAAACAGACTCCAAAACAAATTCCAAATGGTCGTCAGAAAATTTACTTTCCCGTGCATGCTCTTCTCACACTCAATAAATACAGTGTTTTCATTGTACCCAGCAGACAGCCAAGCATTTGTTACCTTGTTTGCTCTGTGCTACATGGAGATACCTTAGGTACATCAATTAATAGCATGGCAGTTTTCACATAAATCTTGAAGATATCCTATCCCAGGAAATCCACTAGCTACAAAAAAAAAAAAAAAAGTCCCATTCAGCACTGCCAGCAATGGAGTTGAAGTAAATGTGAAATCAAGCATTTCTTACTATAAATAATAGCCTTTTCCTTTCTTTTTCTTTCTTTTTCTTTCTTTTTTTTTAACTTGCTTCAGTGTGTGTCATTATATGTATTTAAACTAAATATCTTAAATAAGAGTTGGGATCAAAAGGACTGGTGTTTTCATATGGGAGAAGTTATCCATGGTCTCAAAGTAGGCAACACAGACACAAGAGCACGTGAATTCAAAAGGGACCACTATGCATTATATTTCCCCTTTCAGGGGTCCCCCAACCAACCCATGCTCCCTAACACAACCACACGACCACAGTATTTCAGTCATACCAGGCCTCCTTTCCTACAAAACATCACATTTCACTCATCTATTATATATTCATTACCTACTACATAAAAGGAGGTAGGAGGAGGTCAGGAAAATGACTCAGTGGGAGGGCACATACTTTGCAAGTATGAGGTCCTGGGCTTGATGCCTGGCACAACATAGTACAGAGCACTGCTCTAGTCCCTCTCATTATTAAAATTACATTTAATTTAAAAATTACATAGGAATTGAGTGTAATGAACAGGGATGAAAACACAATCTCTTTGCATATGAATTTTTTTTTCTTTTTGCCTCCAACTGCTGGGGTTTGGTGCTGGCAGTACGAATCCACCACTTTTGGTGGCCATTTTTCCTTCCTTTCATTTTTAGATAGGGCAGAGAGAAAATGAGAGAGGATGGGGAGACAGAGAGAGGGAGAGAAAAACACCTACAGATCCTCTTCACCACTCGTGAAGCAATCACCCTGCAGGTGGGGAGAGGGGGCTTGAACCTGGGTCCATACTGCTTTCACTTAGTAGTATGTACACTTAACTGGGTGCACCACCGCCCGGCCCCCTATATGAATTTTTCTATTTTGATTTTTTTTATTCAATAGCCATCCCTTAAAACTTTTTACACCTTTGATTTTTTAAAAATATTTATTGTATTCTTTTGTTGCCCTTGTTATTTTATTGTTGTAGTTATTATTGTTATTATTGATGCCGTTGTTGTTGAATAGGACAGAGAGAAATAGAGAGGGGGGAAGACAGAGAGGGGGAGAGAAAGACAGACACCTGCAGACCTGCTTCACCATCTGTGAAGCGACTCCCCTGCAGGTGGGGAGCTGGGGCTGGAACCGGGATCCTTAGATGGTCCCTGCGCTTTAAGCCACCTGCACTTAACCTGCTGCACTACTGCCCAGCTCCCACATCTTTGATTTTTTAAAAGGAAACTGGGGGGCCAGGTGGTGTCACACCTGCTTAGGTGCACACACTGCAGAATGCAGGGACCCAGGTTCAAGCCTTTGGTCCCCACCTGCAGTGGGAAAGCTTCACAAGTGGTGAAGTAGAGTTGCAAGTGTCTGTTTCTCTCCCTCTCTATATCCCCCCCCCTTCTCAGTTTCTCTCTGTCTCTATCCAATAATAAGTAAAATTTTAATTTTTTTAAGCAAACTGCATGACTCCCAATGTAATGGCATACAGGGTACTTGCCTATGAAGAAGTCATGTTAAAATGATCAAATTTAAATCTAATAAAGGACCCGTAAGCTAGAGCTGGCAAGATAGCTCATCAAAGATGCCTGCTTTGCCATGCACAACCTAGGTTCAACAGTTTGCATAACACTGGAAGAAACTTTGGTGCTATGACATTTTTCCCTCTCTTCCGGTTTCTCTACCTGAAATAGCAAGCTGGAGCAATGAGGACCTGGCGACAGAAGAAAAAAAAATCGTAAGATGAATTCTCCTTATAGAAAATGCTGGGAGTCGGGCAGTAGCATAGCGGGTAAGCTCAGGTGGTGCCAAGCACAAGGACCGGCATAGGATCCCCATTAGAGACCCTGGCTCCCCACCTGCAGGGGAGTCGCTTCACAGGCAGTGAAGGTCTGCAGGTGTCTGTCTCTCTCCCCCTCTCTGTCTTCCCTTCCTCTCTCTATTTCTCTCTGTCATGTCCAACAACAATGAAAAACAACAAGGGCAACAAAAAGGGAAAATAAATAAATATAAAAAAATTTTAAAAAGAAAATGCTGACTATAATAAATTAATTTTAATTTATTTTTATTAGTAGCCTAATAATAGTGTACAAGATTCTAAAATTACAGGGGTATAGTTCCACATGGCACTCTTCCCCCCAATGATAACCAATGGTTTGTGCCAAATATTAGAGATAATATCTTTTTCTTTTCTTTTTTTAATAACTTCGTATGTTTCAATTCTTTGTATTGCACATATGAGCGAAATCATCTAGTAGCTGTCTTTCAGAGAAATGCAGGTCATCTGGTAACAGATATAAATTATAGCAGTAAGAGTCTTGAACACAAAGACTAAAAAAGACTAAAAGATAAAATTCCTTGACTTTCCATCTTCTGTCTCCCTCAATTTTTTTTTTTTCATTCAAAACCCAGAGTGGGCAGTAGCAAAATCTTTGTGCAAAAACGTTCATACCTAAGGCTACAGGGCTTCAGGTTCAATCCATAAACCAGAGTTGAAAATTTCTCCAGTGAGAAGGAAAAAATAAAAGAGAGAGGGAGGGAGGGAGAGAGGGAGGGAGGGAAGGAGGGAGGGAGGAAGGAAGGAAGGAAGGAAGGAAGGAAGGAAGGAAGGAAGGAAGGAAGGGAGAGGGAGGGAGGAAGGGAGGAAGGAAGGAAGGAAGGAAGGAAGGAAGGAAGGAAGGAAGGAAGGAAGGAAGGAAGGAAGGAAAGGAGAGGGAGGGAGGAAGGAAGGGAGGATGGAAGGAAGGAGAGAGGGAGAGAAGAACAAAGTCAGGGGGATGAACTCAAGTCCTTTTAAGAGCTCTCTTATGAACCCAATTTTCTCTTTATTTTTTCTTTTTCTCTTTTTAATTTAGGAAGAGAGAGAGGGAAAGAAGGAAGGAATAGTTGAGATGCCACAGAACTGATCCCATAAAGCTCCCCTGGCACCTTCCAGGGTGTTTAGTGCCAGGGTTCAAACCCAGATCTTCACACAAGGTAAAACCAATACTCTACTGGGTAAGGTGTCCCCAGTCTCTACCTGGGTCATTCTACAATAGTTTATCCCACCTCTGCAAAAAAAAAACCCCAGCTCATTCAAATGTACATAATACAAAAATTGAACACTCACCTAAGATACTATGTATCACAAGGACACAGTAATTATTTACAATATGTGGAGAAAAAAAGTAAATTAGAAAAAAGCTGCAAAGTGAAAGAAAATAACACACAATATTACAAAAGAAATTTCAACTTACATAAGAAATGTGATGAATAAAAATATGCATAGTAAAGAAAAAGCTAGGCAGATACCTGGAAGTGGTTGTTAACGCAAAAAGAGTAAAATAAAACTGTTACAGGTAGAGCTCTGTAAACAAATACAAAAAAGGGAGTCGGGCAGCAGTGCAGCAGGGTAAGTTCATGTGGCACCAAGCACAAGGACTGGCATAAGGATCCTGGTTAGAGCCCCCAGCTTCCCACCTGCAGGGGAGTGGCTTCACAGGCGGTGAAACAGGTCTGCAGGTGTCTATCTTTCTCTCCCCCTCTGTCTTCTCCTCCTCTCTCCAGTTCTCTCTGTCCTACCTAACAACGACGACACCAGTAACAACAACAATAATAACTACAACAATAAAAAACAACAAGGGCAACAAAAGGGGAAATAAATTTTAAAAAAAGAAATACAAAAAAAAAGACAAAAATATTTCAGAAATGAACGCGCACACACACACACAAAAACTCAAGGTGTTACATACCTTGCAAGAATGCAAGATATATCCTTATTATCTTACAATTTTCTAAATCACTAATAAAATTTTTAAAAGAATAAGAAAAAAAGAAAAAAGAAAAGATGTAGGAAAGATTTAAAAACTTCTAGAGAGAAAATGACATCATTTACAAAGTCAGAGGGGGTGTTGTACTGCACTAAAGCAAGGGATTGTGGGGAGAGATGGGAGTGTGCAGGGAGATGGGGTTTGGGGTTCTTGACGACAGTGGGGGGTAGAATAAGACTATGTAGCAGATACTTGTTACACAAAACTAGGAAAGTTTACACAGGTATAAACAAACATGCTAATTCATTAAACACCTCTCCAATAAAAAAAGAAAAATTATACATTTATGTGTATACACACACACACACATATAAAGACAGAGGACTACATATTCCTGTCAATGTGTTAAATGTAAAAGTATTATTTATATATATTCTTATCATTTATATGGAAATTTATTATATATAAATACAGATAAGAGCCTTTTTAAAACTTTCTTGTCTTAACCATTCTTTGAACAGCATCTGTATAAAGCAAGAATTTTAAAGTAACAAAATGAACAATCCAGAATGGGGAACATTGCAGAGGGCAATGAGAAATTAGGGGTAATGTGACAGGACTGGGGCAGGTTAAAGACTTTCAGGACTTATGTAGACAGGAAATGCTATGTAATCCTTGAACTATGAATCAGATCAACCCAACTAATATTTGAAAAAGGAAGACAGATATAATTATAGATGACTGGCTGAGATGAGGAATCATTATCACCTTTATTGGTTGCTAAGTAAGAAAGGCCCATATAACTAAAAGCTATCTCCCATCATATGAAGGGATATATAATAATTGCACAGAAGCAATTATTGAATATTGGTTATATAGAGTTTCCACACATCGCTTTTGAAAACATTTGAACTATTCCACAATGAAAAATGGAAGACAAAGGAAAACATAAGAAAACAAAATTGATATCAAAGCCTAAATAAAATCAAGCTTAATTATAAAAAGTAGGTTTACTTAAACTCCCGTGTCCAGTCCCATCCCACTCCCTAATGTTTCTGTCCAATTCAGATTTTCTAAAGATCAAAGAACAGAGAAGAGAAAAAAAGAATGGTGCCTCAAGTCGGGCTAGGGGACAAGGTTTAAACTACGAGTAGTGAACCAGAGTAACATTTTTATGTAGTTTGTAACATGCTGGAAATCCTCGACTATTAATTACCCACCATTTAAGCTTCTTTTATATATCTGGAGCCTATCACATGACCTAATGAAATAGTAAGACAGACAGTTAAACAGTGAGATTTTAATTTTAGAATATCACACTAGAAGTAGTAGAGAGGTGAGCTGATTGCTGTATGCAGAAGAGGTAATCTGGGTGATAAGTAGTGAAAGCAGGAAAAAGTTCAGAAGACTTGACAGACAAGGAAGAGAGGTGAGGAAATGTTAGAAATGAATAGCAAAAGAAAAAATTCTGACATAAGACAAGTCATATGTGATAAGAGTACGATCCCAAAGATAATGACAACTAGATCTATAGAAAATAGAATGGACTTAAGATATTTTGCTGTTGAATTATAGGAATTATAGGGTAAGGACATGGAAGCAAATATATTTTGATCACCTGGTATTTAAATGAAGTAAATAAAGCAAAAATCAATGGCAAATATCTATACATTCAAATCTGGTGTTCTTACCAATTCGAGTGATTTTATTATGTGAAACCTCAAGATTTTGGATATTACTGCAGCCATCCAGACCATGAAAAGAAGTGAGTTGATTTTTATTGAGAAGAACAACACAGAGATTTTCCAAATTTTCACAGTTGATAGCCTCAATATGGTTTTCCTGAAACAAAATAGTAAATGTAATTAGTATTATTTCTGTGGCTTACTAATGGCTCCTTGGAAGCTTGAAGAAAAAAAAAAAAGGTAGGGGGTGGGAGTGGATGCAGATAGAGAAATCTCCAAAAGAATGTCTGGGTAAGAAGCCCTGTAGTGGCACACCAGGTTGAGTACACATATTACTGTGCACAAGGACCTAGGTTTAAGCCCCTGGTCCCCACCTGCAGTGAATGAGGGTGGGGAAGGAAGCTTTTATAGCAGTGAATCAGTGCTGCAAATCAATCTCTCTCTCTCTCTCTCTCTCTCTCTTCCCCTTCCTCCCTCCCTAACTTCTCTCAATTTCTGTCTTTACTTTCAAGAAAAGAGAGAAGGGGTAACAGGAGAGGGGAGAGGAGAGGAGAGGAGAGGAGAGGAGAGGAGAGGAGAGGAGAGGAGAGGAGAGGAGAGGAGAGGAAAGAGAGAGGAGGGGAGGGGAGGAGAAGGGAGGGGAGAGAAAGGAAGAGGGGAGGGGAGGGGAGGAGAAGGGAGGGGAGAGAAAGGAAGAGGGGAGGGGAGGGGAGGAGAAGGGAGGGGAGAGAAAGGAAGAGGGGAGGGGAGAGGGGAGGGGAGGAGAGGGGGAAGGGAGAGGGGAGGGGAGGAAAGGAAAAAAAAATAACCACCAGGAGAAAAAAAAAAAAAAGCCACCAGGATAGGTGTGTTCATACTGCAGACACTGAGACCCAACAATAACTCTAGTGCCAAAGAATAAATAAAACATTACAGTAAACAATATTTATGTTCCCATATCTGGGAGTTACTCTTTTCCCAGATCCAGCTTTCTGGTATTTTTTCCAGCCATGACATCATCTCCCCAGAAAAAAAACTCGGATCCACCTGCATATCAGATTTCAGGCTCAGGGGAAAAAAACAAAACAACAAAAAGAAAACCTAGTATAGCCACAGGCCCTTTGGAATATAACTAAAATATGCCTATTAGCTATCTACAGAATGGAGAAAACCCCCCCCCCAACTCTTCATCTGCACTACTCCAGCCTTTAGATTCATGATTAGTCAACAACTTGTTTGGCTTTGTATGTTAACTCTCTTTTCAGCCACCAGGTTCCAGATGCTACCATGATGCCAACCAGACTTCCTTGGACAGACAACTTCACCAATGTGTCCTGGAGCTCTGATTACCCAGAACTCTGCCCCACTAGGGAAAGAGAGAGGCAGGCTGGGAGTATGGATAGACCTGTCAATATCAACGCCCAAGTTCAGCGGGGAAGCTATTACAGAAGCCAGACCTTTCCACCTTCTGCATCCCACAATGACCCTGGATTCATACTCCCAGAGGGATAAAGAATAGGAAATAGGAATTGTGTGGAGTTGTACCCCTCTTATCCTATGGTTTAGTCAGTGTTTCCTTTTTATAAAAGAAGAAGAAGTAGAAAAAGAAGAAGAAGGAGGAGGAGGAGGAGAAATAAAATAAAATAAAATAAAATAAAATAAAATAGAATAAAATAGAATAAAGGGCAGGAGATGAAGCTCACCTAATCGGACACTTGCCTTGTTATGCACATGGCCCAGATTTGAGCCCTTGGCAGCACACCACATGAGCACACTACAATACAGGGGTAGCTTCAGTGCTGTGGTATCTATCTCACTTCTGTTCTCTCTCTCTCTCCACATGCCTGTGAACGTACACATGTGCGTGCATGAGAGAGACAGACAGAGAGAGTAAAATTTAACCTGGGATGGTGAAATTGCATATACACAAGACCCAGCAGCATACCTGTGCATCAATATATTTCAATTTTTTGCAGCTACTCAGGCTGCATAAGTCAGTGAGTCCACAGTGTCGAAGAGATAGAAATTGAAGATTCATACACTCAGTCAGTGTGGAGAGATTACAACCTGGCAAATCTTGAAATGTAATTGTTGTGACCTAGAAAATTGAAGAGCATTGGAACTATATTAGTCTTGAAATATTTGAAAAGCTCATCTAAGGAAAGTAATTCTGCATATCAAGCCCACATTTGTTTTATGAGCTTGTTTTTTTTTTTGTTCCATACATAAAAAAGGCAAAAATAATGCAACCACAGATGACCACATCAAGTTCAAAAGTCATATGTTTCTCTCCCTTTCTCTCTCTCTCTCTCTCTTTCTCTCTCTCTCTCTCTCTCTGACATACCATATATGATATAATCACTAACTCACTCCAATGTTCTTCCACATTCAGTTTCTTTGTGTGACATGTTGTTGGCATGATTTTCAGGATTGCACCACAAAAACATATAAGGTTTGTGTTGAACAACAGCCTTAAAAATCCACTATTCTAGGAATACCCAGAAAGGACAAGTAGTCCTAACAGGACAGGGATAAGTTTTTGTGTCCAATTTAGCATGCCTAAACTAGAATTCCTCCACTATCCTCCAAAAATTAAGAAAGTTTTATTAGCGACATTATGCTATAATAGTTGAATCATGCAATACAAAAATATTCTGGGAGCTGGACAATGGTGCACCTGGTTTAGCACATGTTAGTTACTCTTTATAATTTTGCTTGAAAATTTCGGCTCTATAAACTTAGAAGATAAGCAGAATTAAGTACAATTGTTTCAAATTTCAGACATTGTTATAGTACAAGAATAAATAGTAATGTCTTCATCTAAAAATCCTAGGATCTTCAATTTTAACCTCTCCTTTCACTGCACTTGTCAAATACAGAGAAAATTACTTCATTCTGACAAGAGGAACTTAGGTCTGTCCCATTACTAATGCAAATTACCATCAAGTAAAAAGTTTCTAGAAATCTCCATTCTTAGAAGCTTATTAATGACCACCAGACCTTGTAATACGAACTTTAAGATATCAACGAAAGCTTTTGGTTGTGTTCTAAAAAGGAAAATACTCCCCAAAACTTTAATTTAGAGATCTCTTAAATGTATCTCCTGTTCAAGTGGTGCAATATTTTTTTTTTAGCAACTTCACTGAGTAAGAGTAAAATGTTTTCGCTACTGAAAAGTCCACTTCTATACTTGACCATGAAGTTGTTCCCTTTGTCCAGACTGGACTTTTAGTAGTCAAATCAGTGTAGTTTACACACATGATGATATTTGAAGATGGACATCTGGAACATGACTAATGTGAGAGCATAAAGTTACTTCAATCTTAGTAAAGAAGTCAATGCAGTCTACACACACTGATTATCAATGATGCATACATGTAATGTGGAAAATGTTAGAATATAATATTACCTTAATTTAAAAAAAAGGCAAGTTTAGGCCAGGGAGATATCACAATGGTTGCATGAAGAATGTTTGAAAGAGTATGTACAATCCCAAGCAATCGTTTGTCAGAGCTGAGCAGTGCTTCAGTTTAAAAAAAAAAAAAAAAAAAGAAGCGCAAGGACCAGCGTGAGGATCCCAGTTCAAGTCCCTGGCTCCCCACCTGCAGGGAGTGGATTCACAAGCAGTGAAGCAGGTGTCTTTCTTTTCCCCCTCTGTCTTCCCCTCCCCTCTCCATTTCTCTCTGTCCTATCCAACAACGATGACATCAATAACAACAGTAATAATAACTACAGCAACAATACAAACAAAAGGGCAACAAAAAGGAAATAAATAAATCTTTAAAAAAAAATATATATATATGGCTTTAAATGCACTCTAATATATTTTTGATTTATATAGAGAAAATCCATTGTAAAGAAATATTCACACTATTTTTAAAATACCTGCTGTAAAGTATTCCAAGGGCCACACTGAAGAATTTCTAATGTATTCAAAGGGGGCATCCTGTTAACAGGGCATTTTACAGCTCTCTTTCTCTTAACAATAGTCCTTTGTTGACTTTGCTTAAAGATTTCAAACCAGGGTTTAAGTGATTTAATCCAAGCTAGTCTCTTTTCTTCAATACAAGATAGAAGAGTTGATTTTGGCAAAGTGGGAGTCACAATGCTTACACATCCAACTGTATCTTCACAACATTCTTCTGGGATTTCTTTATTCTCAGATATGAGAGATTTTACTTCTGAAAAAACCAAAGATTTTTTTACATTACTGCAACTTACATCTTCACAAAGAGCATCTCTCCCTAAAATACAGCCTTGATTGTTTATTTCTCTACCTAAGTTTATCCTGGCATCAGTGATATTTGAAATCACGTCATCATTCTGAACACTGTCTTTTGAGTTCTCCTGAGTTTCCTCGGGTGTTAAGTCAATTTCTTTTTCTTCTACTACTGTATTTTCCTCCATATTGTCACATTTTTCTAACTTTGGGGGCAGAAGGTTTTGTTTCGTGGCAATCACTGGAATATTTTCTTCATGTGACATTTCATTCTGTTCGGATGCCTCTTCCTTTTCTGTATTTTGAATCTTGGTCTGTTGGCGGTCTTTGAGGACTTCCTGTCCTTCACTACTTTTCATTGTATTAATTTCCTGGCTATATCCTAACATGGCGATTCCCTGGGTTTCCTGCTTCACATTGTTTCTCAGAGCAGTCTCCATGGTTTCTTCCTCTTTCATTTTTGACTCTGGGTCTTGTAGCTGAAACCACTCTGTCATATTTTCTTTCAGATTGGCTTTTTCCAATTCACTTTCTTTGTCTGTATTTTCCTGTGCTGTTGCTTGGTCGGCCAGTGTTTCTGCTTCCTGTTCAACTAGGTTTTCGTTTTTTTCGTCCATTTTCCAGTTAGCCAAAGTGGCTTGGTTTGATAGATAGTCTCTTGGTTTCACTTGTATTGATTCTTTCAAAATAAGTTGTCTACAAATATTCTCTCTCTTTTTTGATGCTTCAGTTAGCCAGAGAGGTACATGTTCCCACTTCCTTGACTTCTCGTCCCCTAGTTTTGTGGCTATATGATCTTTTTTCTTTGCTGTATCTTCAGCCGTTAAATGTTTAGCATTACATTCTCCCTGCTTGAATGTTCTACTCGGTGCTGGTTGTTTGCTTACATCTTCTCTGAATTTTAACCTCTCTTTTTCTTCTCTGAGGATGTTCTTCTTTTCCTCATATTCTCTTTCTCTTCTTTTCCTTTCCTCCTGTCTCTTCTTCTTCCTCTCTTCTTCCACTCTTTGCTGTTCCTCTAATCTTTTTTGTTTCTCTCCTTCTATCTGTCGTATTTTTGCTTCCTTTTCCTTCCACTCTAGTGCTTTCCTTTCCTTCCTTTCTACTTGTTCCTTTATGATTGGGCCATATTTTTTGTGAAGAATAAAGGCTTTATATTTAGCTTGGATTTTCACAGCTGCTTTATGCCTCAGTTTTAACAGATGCATCTTTTCTTTTTCCTGAAGGTCTTTAAATCTTGTTCTTTCCTCTTCCATTTGTAAATGTAATTTCCTAATAAATTCCTAAAATAAACATAAATACTAATCAGCGCAAACCAAATCTTCATTGTTATTAAAATATCTTAAGAAATACAGATTACTAAATAAAAATTTTAAAAAGAAATGTGAGGAAAAAATAAATATAGATTACATTTCAGTCATCATAAAGTTACTAAAAAATTCAGTTAGAGGGAGTCGGGCAGTAGCACAGTGGGTTAAGCGCACGTGGTGCAAAGCCTAAGAACCAGCTTAAGGATACCTGTTCCAGCCCCTGGCTCCCCACCTGTAGGGGAGTCGCTTCACAGGCAGTGAAGCAGGTCTGTAGGTGTTTTTCTCTCGCCCTCTCTGTCTTCCCCTCCTTTCTCCATTTCTCTCTGTCCTACCCAACGACAGCAACAACAACAATAATAATAGTAACCACAATAATGATAAAACAAGGGCCACAAAAGGGGAAAAATGGTCTCCACGAGCAGTGGACTCGTGGTGCAGGCAGGAGCCCTAGCAATAACAATGGAGGCAAAAAAAAAAAAAAAATTCAGTTAGAGACCTACCACGGAGAGATACAAAACTGTACCCATGTGACAATAATATTTTTTAAGATAGAAAAAAGAGACCACAGCTTCCTTCAGTGTGGTGAGGGCCAGGATCAATCCCAGAGAGTGCACGTACCAAAGCATCAAGCAGTCTCAGTGAGCTATTTTGCCAGTTCAACAATAGCCTTGTAAATCATTAGTTCCCTAATGAATGATTTGAACAAAAGCAAAAGATTATCTAACCAAAAAAGTTCACTTAGGGGCCAGGCAGTGGCGCACAGAGTTAAGTGTACATAATACAAAGCACAGTGACCCACACAAGATTCTGGTTCCACCTGGCTCTCCACCTGCACGGTGGCCACTTCACAAGCTGAGAAGCAGGTCTGCAGATGGCTATCTTTCTCCCTCCCTCTCTATCTTCCCTCCCCATCTCAATTTCTCTCTGCAATTTTCTCTCTATCCAAAAAATGGAAAGAAAAAAAATGGCCGCCAGAAGCATTGTTTTCATAATGCAGGAACCCAGGCCCAGCAATAACCCTAGAGGTAAGAAGAAAAAAAATCACTTACAGAAACTAAATTTTTTATTTTAAAAGATAATAATAGTTTAAATATTGATTTTTGTTATTTTAATAGTGGTTTAATAATGATTAATAAAATACTGTAAGATTAACAGGGGTACAATTCCCCACAGTTCCCACCACCAGAGCTGTGGGTCTCATCCCCTCCATTGGAAGCTTTTAAATATTTAGGGACATTAATGAAGTTAGAATGATCCTCTAATATTATAAGAATGCTAAGGCATTCATAAATTAAAGAATTTTTTGAAGGCAGAATACATATGAAATTAGAAGGATACAGAAAAAAAAAAAAGCAGTCAAAAATTGTGTAAGAAAAAGGGACTTCAAATTTTCTGAGATGAAGTTTTTGATAATGGAAACTCTGAGAGCTAGCAGAGGACCATAGAAGGGAATTATATTGTGAAACTTACAGATAGGCAAATATAGATAGAACACACAGATAAGCACCATGAGAAACTGCCTTGGCCATACATCTTATTCCTTCTCAGATAATGAGTTCATACGTGATTTTCTTTGTAACGATTATACTAGGAGGGCACTGATGACCTTTCAATGTTCAGGCTCATTTACTCTAAGTAATATGAACTATTTTAATCATTGTCACTGCCTCTACTCTTTCTGCTTCATTCCTTATCTACTTTTTTTTTAAGATGGCTATTACACATTTTTTATCTTTTCACTACATGTCATGTATTTCTTTCTTTTTTTAAAATTAGAGGGTTTTTTTATTCCCTTTTGTTGCCCTTGTTGTTTTATTGTTGTAGTTATTATTGTTGTTGTTCTTGATGTCGTCGTTGCTGGATAGGACAGAGAGAAATGGAGAGAGGAGGGGAAGACAGAGAAGGGGAGAGAAAGCTAGACACCTGCAGACCTGCTTCACCGCCTGTGAAGTGACGCCTCTGCAGGTGGGGAGCCGGGGGCTCGAACCAAGCTCCTTACGCCAGTCCTTGCACTTTGCGCCACCTGCGCTTAACCCTGTGCGCTACCACTCGACTCCCATGTCATGTATTTCTTGTGCTGTTTTAGCTTTTGCCACTTTTTTGTTCTATATTTTAACATACTTGTCTCCTATTAGTTTGGCTTCAATTGCACTGATGCTTGCACCTCGGCTGTCAATTCTACTGTTGAATTTACAAATTAAATTTTTACTTTGATCAATGTTTTTGGCATCTCCAGCAATATTATGTATGCATAGGTTTACGCCTGAGAGCCAACATTTTTGTCTTTTTTATTTGAGAGACAGATGTGGGGGGGATTGGAGAGGAACAACACATAATACTTGGGCTTCCCCTGGTGCAATGGCACTCCTATATGGTGCCAGGGCTTGAACTGGACCAGATATGGCAAGGCACTCACTGGGTGGGTCAGCTATCATCCGATCCTCATCTTAATCTTTTAGAGTGATACTTCTTTTTTAAAATATTTTATTTATTTAGTAATGAGAGGGATAGGAGGAGACAGAAGGAACCAGATATCACACTAGTGCATGTGCTGCTGGGGATTGAACTCAGGACCTCATGCTTGAGAGTCCAAGGCTTTATCCACTGTGCCACCTCCCGGACCACAGAGTGGTACTTCTTTATAGATGTTAATTCTCTTTTCATTTCACCTTCATAACAATCTTTAATCATAGTGAAATGTTAACAATATTTCTTCACATCTTAAAAATATTAGAATTAAAATTATATGCAGACAGACTCATCATTGAGTTAGCTTATTTTCATTTGTAAGACATTCTGTCTCTAGGAGTTTCTGAGGATTAATGAAATTTTTACACTTCAGTAAATTACATCTTATACCAGCCAAACAGTATTAATTTTATATTTCTTTTTAAATTTATTTTATTTGATAGAACAGAGAAAACTTGAGAAGGAAGGGGAGATGGAGAGGGAGAAAGAGAGGCATGTGAAGCATTGCTTCACCATTTGTGAAGCTTCCCCACTACAGGTGGGGACCAGCACCTTGAACCTGTGTCCTTGCTCATAGTAATGGGTGCCTTAGCCAGGGCAGCCACCACCCAGCCAGAGAGTATTACTTAAAAGTTTCCACTTTAATAACAGTCATTTATTTCAAATGGAGAATGTTTTCACTGACTGAAAGCAATAGGTACCTCATGTTCCTTAAATTTCTCTTCCCACATTTTCTCTTCTTTATGGAGTTCATCATTCATCTTGTCCTGTTCCTTCTAAACAAATAATCACATTGAAATATTTTCAAATATAAGAGAATATGATGTTCATAACATACTAGTCTTACAACACGAGTCTATAAACAATAAAGACAGCAGCTTACCCAGTGGCCCTCAGTAACTAGTACTGAGATAACTTTCACTTCATTTAAGGTGCCAGAGCAATGTTCCGGAATGTCCCCATTTTAAATACCTAAAGATGTTTGCCACCTGGGAAAGTTGTATTATTTATGAGCTCATGAAGACTCACACAGTAAAATGCATTGGGTGGAAATACTGTTAGGCAATGCAAACTCAAGTTAACACTTGTCAAATAAGTTTTGTATTAGGAATGGTTAATGCATACAATTTGTCAGTTCTGCGGTAATGTTTTTTTTTTCTCTCTCTCTCTCTTAACAACTCTTCTTTAGCACCTATTTTGTTACAGACCTGCAAACAAACACCAGTAAAATATAATTTCTCCCCTCTGAAACTTTATCTTTAAAATGAGGATGTTGGATAAGAAGCTAAATTTGGGGAGGGAGGGAGTGCAGACACCTATCACAGGGAGATATAAAATGGTACCCATGTGTTAACTGTACAAACAAATGTATTTACTGCAAACCATTAATCCCCCAACAATAACAACAAAAAGAAAATATAAAAGGGGAAGCCAGTCTTTGGAAAAAAGAGAGGTAGTGGTGAAGAGATGGGAAGTTTACTAGTGGTGAATACATACATAAGTTGATAGTAACCAGATATGAAATCAGAAAAAAAAAAGTTCATAACTGATACAAAAAGCAAAGGAGCAGAAGCTACCTGCTGCAAATAAGTATTTATATTCCATCATTATAAAAGTGTGGCATTTCTGAAAGCACTATGAAACCTTCAAGCCCAAAGCATAATAAAGCAAGCATCTAGGAACACATTAAATTTATGAATACCATGTATCTTAACAATTATATGATAAAATGCAAAGTACTTTCAAAAAATTGAGTTAAAATTCTAGTTGTTATTAAATCCTTTTTTTTTTTTTTTTTTTTTTGCCTCCATGGTTATTGCTGGGGCTCGATGCCTGCACCATGAATCCACTGCTCCTGGAAGCCATTTTTTCCCTTTTGTTGCCATGGTTGTTTTATAGTTGTTGTGGTTATTATTGTTGCTGTTATTTATGCCATTGTTGTTGGATAGGACAGAGAGAAATGGAGAGAGAAGGGGAAGACAGATAGGGATAGAGAAAGATAGACACCTGCAGACCTGCTTCACCACCTGTGAAGCGACTCCCCTGCAGGTGGGGAGCCAAGGTCTAGAACTGGGATCCTTAAGCAGGTCCTTGTGCTTTGTGCCACATGTGCTTAACCCACTGCGCTACTATCTCGCCCCTTATTAGATCTTTTGTATCATCTAGACATATAGCTGAATACTTTGCCCTTGTAACAGTCAGTAGATTTTTGTCATAAAAACAAGTAAGTTTCTATGATTTTGTCAATGTTTCCTTTTTATAAATAAATTTTTAAAAAGAAATAAAAAAACAAGCAAAAGTGACAACTATCTCAAGAGAATTTTAAAATCTCATATTTTATAAGTCTGAAAATACCACTAACAATAACAGCAGTTCTTCTAGCGTTTGCCCTTCTTCTGTAGCCAGTCAACAGCGTCAGGTTGAGCCTGATGTAAAGTTTCGAGACCTCCTTTGAATCTGGAGAGGTGGCAGTCGTTGACTATGTGGGTCATAGTCTGTCTATAGCCGCAGGGGCAGTTCGGGTCGTCTCTGGCTCCCCAGCGATGGAACATAGCAGCGCACCGGCCATCGCCTGTTCGACAGCGATTGAGGAGGACCCAATCATAACGTGCTAGGTCAAAGCCGGGTTGACGCAGGGGTCTGTGATGAGGTGTTTGTTCTTGACCTCAGCTGACTGCCAACTCTGTTTCCAAAAGTCTGGAACAGAGAAGTTCAGTGTAGGCATAGGGGACCAGATTGGGTGACGAGACGTCAAGCGTTGGACAGGGTGGGCGAAGATATCCCCATATATTGGCAGGTCCGGTCGAGCGTAGACATGGGAAATGAACTTAGATGATGCCGCATCCCGACGAATATCTGGCGGGGCGATGTGGCTAAGAACTGGCAGCCATGGAACCGGGGTGGAACGGATGGTTCCAGAAATTATCCTCATGGAGGAATATAATTTGGAATCGACCAAGTGGACTTGGGGGCTACGGAACCATACTGGGGCACAGTATTCTGCAGTGGAATAGCATAATGCCAGAGATGATGATCGTAGTGTGGAAGCGCTCGCATCCCATGAGGAGCTGGCCAGTCTTGCAATGATGTTATTCCTCGCGCCCACCTTTGCTGCAGTTTTTATGAGATGTTCGTGAAATGACAGAGTGCGATCGAGAGTAATGCCAAGATAGACTGGCTGGGCTTCATGCCAGATTCTCGTATCGCCAAGCTGCACATTAAGCTCACGCGAGGCCGAGGCATGGTGTAGATGGAAAACAGATGATACCGTTTTTGCAGTGCTAGGGATTAGTTGCCATTTTTTACAGTAATCAGATATCAGAGACATGTCTTTCGTGAGTGTTTCCTCAAGGATGTCGAACTTGGATGCCTGAGTTGCACAGCAGATGTCATCGGCGTAGATGAACTTCCTTGAAGAAGTTTCTGGGAGGTCATTGATGTAAATATTAAATAGCGTAGGAGCCAGAACAGAGCCCTGGGGGAGGCCACTTGAGACAAGTCTCCATCTGCTAGATTTGTCACCCAGATGCACCCGGAATCTTCTGTTTTGGAGAAGAAACGATATAGTGTTGGCCACTCATGGAGGCAGGCATCTTGAGATCTTGACTAGGAGACCACGGTGCCAGACCGTGTCATAGGCTGCTGTGAGATCAACAAAGACAGCACCTGTCTTTAAATTCTTCTGGAATCCATTTTCAATGTAAGTTGAGAGGGCCAGGGCTTGTTCGCAGGTAGATCTTCCTGGGCGGAAACCAGCTTGGGCGGGTGATAGGAATTTCTCTGTAAGAGGAGAAATATGTGACAGAAGCAGCCTCTCAAGGAGTTTGTAACACACGGAGAGGAGAGAAATTGGTCTATAGCTGGCGGCCAGTGTTGGGTCTTTCTTTGGTTTCAAAACCGCTATTATCTTTGCACGACACCAAACTTTGGGCATAGACTCAGATTCCAAGATGTGGGACAGGAATGAAGTGAGCCACTTCTTTGCCGCGGGGCCCAGGTTAAGAATGAGTTCTGGGGTGATGTTTTCATAGCCAGCAGCTGTTCCCGGTTTAACCCTCCTCAAAGCGTCCTCCAGTTCAGACAGTGTAAAGGGAGAGATTTTTGGAGATGGACAAGACAACCAAAGTGGGATGACCACTCATGGGAAATTTCTCTTTTCAAGACTGGGTCGATCTTAGCACGTCCAACTTGAGTTAGGTGACTGGCCACTGAGTTTGGAGATACGGGAGGATGGGAGACGGGAGGGGGTTGGCTACCGGCACCCAGTCTGTGAAGAAGCTTCCAGGCCTTCCTACTTGAGTGGGTGAAGTTCAGACTTTCCGTGAGTTGTTGCCAGCGGGCTTGGCATGCTGCATCCAGGGAGGCAATGAGATGGTCAGCCACATCTGGGTCGCCCGACTCATCATACTGCTTTAGTAGTCGCTCGCATTCAGCATCAAGACAAGGCGTATAGTTAGCGCGTCTCCCATGAGGAATGGCTTGGGAAGCTGCTTTGAAGATGGCTTGGCGGAAGCGCCTGTAGGAATCTTCAGAGGGGATAGAGTTAATTGGAACTGCAGGAATAGATTTGTTGGTAAGATCACAGTTTGCTTTCCGAAAGTTCCATCTTAGTTTCTCCGAGCACAGAATCAGTGGGAGCTGGAGACCAATGTGGATGATAGCTGGGCGGTGATGACTGTGCGGGAAAATCTTGAGAACTTGTCTCGTAGCGGGAAAGGCTTGGCCGTTGACTGTGCTAATCCAGCACAGGTCGGGTGATGAGTCTTTATTCCATCTAGCACTGTGAAAAGAGCCTGGCTATTTGGGATCGTATAATAGGGAGAGGTCATTCGCTGAAGCCCAGTCGGCTAAGATAGAGCCGTCAGCACGAGTGGAGTAATATCCCCAGTCTTGGTGATGACTATTAAAGTCTCCAACGTAAACGGCTGGGTGATTCGGGCTAGGCAGGACCTCATTATCCCATGAGGCACTGGGAGGCTTATATACGTTGACAAGCTGAATAGTTCCAATAGTAATGGAGTCGTAGGAGGTCGAAGAGGCCGTATGGTAAACGTCCGCAAGACACGATTTGGCATAGATGGCTCGGCCGTGTTTAGGATGGAGATTATAGCATATTAAATTGAATCCACTGATGGTGAATCGAGCAGCTTCATCGACTGCTATATGCAACAGCAGTGATACATTTCAGTACAAGGAAGCAAGTGCTACTCCTGCAGTCTGCACCACTGCCCGCAATAAATTGTAATTCTATTCTGGAATTTAGAAGAATAGCTTCTAATTTTTGGAAATGTCTACATTAATATGGTCTGAAGAAAAGACAGTACAACTGAAAAGCTCAAGATTCTTACTGTTATGAAAGCCGTGGCAAACTGGCAGGACAACACTTAACTTGCTTTTGTTTACTTTCAATAAGAAAGTAACAATTTACTCATGTAGAGACCTAGAATCCACTGAGTGGCCTAGGAAAGCACATGCTAATGATCTTATACTTAACAGTCAGCACTAACCAGTTCTGGCTAATAAATAAGTCAATGTTAGATAGAGTTTATGATACAGAAATCAACCCTGCCTACTATCCAGACATCGGATGGGTGCAGGTGGCCCCCAAATAGGGTCCAGAAATCCACCACTTTTTTTTAACTTTCTTCTATATTTTTTTTCTTTATTGGGAGATTAATTTTTTACAGTCAACTGTAAATACAGTATTTTGTACATGCATAATATTTCCCAGTTTTCCACACAACAAGATAATCCCCCACTAGGTCCTCTGCCATCATGTTTCAGGACCTGAACCCCCCCACACACACCCACCCCAGAGTCTTTTACTTTAGTGCAATACACCAACTTAATTCCAAGTTTTCCTTAGTGTTTCAACTTCTGCCTGTGATTGAGATCATCCTATATTCATCCTTCTGTTTCTGACTTATCTCACGTAACATGATTTCTTCAAGCTCCATCCAAGATGGGCTGAAAATGGTGAAATCACCATTTTTAATAGTTGAGTAGTATTCTATTGTGTATATATACCACAACTTGCTCAGCCACTCATCTGTGGTTGGACTTCTGGGCTGCTTCAATCCACCACTTTTTAAACATGTCACTATACAGTGAGTTGAGAGTGCTAACTCTTGGGACATGAGTGAGATTACTCAGAAAAAAAAAAAACTGCACAAGATTCCATTATACCTAAGACTTTCTATTAAAAAAAGAATGAATTATTTCACAAGGAAAAGGAGGTAAAAGGAGGAGGGAGAGAGAGCGAGAGAGAGAGAGATGCTGGAGCCCAGCTCAGCTCAGGCACATGATGGCATCAGGCATCAAACCTAGGTCCTTAGGCTTGCAAGTCCAGTGCCCAACTGCTGAATTAACTCGTTGGCTCTCCTAATTTTTTTTTTTACTTTCTTTATTGGGGGATTAATGTTTTACACTTGACAGTAAATATAATAGTTTGTACATGGATAACATTTTTCAGTTTCCCACCTAAATTGTTTTAATTCAATGAATTATCTCAGTCATAGGGATGGGACATAGAATTTTATCTATATAGTTAAACCACCTCAACATAGTACATTTTATATAATGTACTCTACTACAGACTACATATAATGGCACGGCATAATTAAGAAAACTCTGTTGCCTTTTCCGAAGATTAGAAGAATATAAAAAGTAACAGTTTATAATTTTAGCCTTTCCTTGAAATTGTATAGGGGATCCAAGATCAAGAAAAAATACCTGAAATTCGAACAAATTTCAGTGAAAAACAATGAAGTCTATATAAATGTTGTTCACCCATGGTTAATTGCTTCCATTATCAGGAATAGTTAAAATTAGAAGTCATACAAGAGAGCGCTCACTATACAATACAGCAAAACACCAGTATTCTTCAGACCTATTGAACCAGAATCTGTATGAAAAACAAAAACACCTTACCTTCTGCATATTCTCTAACTTCTTCTTTTCAATTTCAAATTGCTTCATCCAGCAGTATCTCTTGTCCTCTTCTTCTTGAAACTGTTTTTCTTCTCTATCCCTCTGAGCTTTTAGACTTTCTTTCTCCTGCTCTTCTAGTTCTTTCTGCTTGTCTTGCCAAGCCTCAAAAGACTGTCTACATCTTTCTTCTACTTCATAGTATCCAAAATTTATATCAGTGTCATCTATATTTACGAAGAGAAATAAAATTCTTAAGACCAAACTTGTCAAAAGTGATCCAACATAACCCGTAAAAAGTTTCAGAGTAAAGAAATAATGCTGATTTATTTATCAAAATAAAAAGTGCTAGTACACAAAGGGAAAGCACACTGTGAAATAAATGTGGAAATTCCATACAGTTAAGATAAACAAACATTTCACTGTAGTCAATAAGGAAATCATATAAATTGCCTTAAACCATTCTACAAAATATAATCTGTGCATATAAGTGCATAAGTGCAGTTAAAATTTATGAGACATTGTTAAAGAAAACATAATAAATTCAAGACTGGGCATATCTATTGCAATCAGCCCTATATATGAAGAAATTTTACATATATCTAAATTAATCATGTCCAAAAGGTATAATTTACTTAAGCCTTTACTAGGCATAAAGGAATTTGTGATAATACATATGTTAATATGTAAAATACATATTATATATACATTGTATATATTAATATATATGATGATAATATATATAAAAATGTATATACACATTATTTTTAGTGCCAGACTTTCCCAGATACACCATTCCACTGCTCTAGGCATACATATCAATCCTTCTTCACAACATATTCAGAGAAACAAAGAGAAAGAGGAAGAGAGAGATGGTTTATGGGTCCATGACACATTGCATGGTGGTCCTATGTGGTACCAGGGACTCAAATTATTCCTGAAAGAAGTATGGTAAAAGAACAATTTTTAAATATCTTGACTGTGTTTTCTAAGGGTCAAAAGAAAAAGGCCATTTTTTCAGGTAACTATGATCAATCACATAAAAGTTACCAAAAATATCATTGAGCAGTTTAGTATACCTGGTAAAGCATCTTCATCCACAGACAAGTCATGAGGACCAGGCTCTGGAACAGAATCATGACTATAACAGTGGGTTTCACTTCTCAGAAATTCTTCTTTTTCTATTTCAGCTAGCATCTAAGTAGTTAGAAGAATACCAATAATTAAAGAAAACAGAGAACAAAACTATTATTTTAATAGTACAGTAAAGAAACATATCCAGGGGTAGATAGCATAATAGTTATAATGCACAAAGACTCATGCAAGAGGCTCCAAAAGTCCCAGGTTCAATCCCCAGCACCACCATAAGCCAGAGCTGAGTAGTGCTGAACGGGAAGGAAGGAAGGAAGGAAGGAAGGAAGGAAGGAAGGAAGGAAGGAAGGAAGGAAGGAAGGGAGGGAGGGAGGGAGGGAGGGAGGGAGGAAGGGAGAGAAAAATGAAGGAAGGCTATCTAGAACTTTATTTACTTCAAATCTCTCCTAATTATAATTTTATAGCACACTAAAAATTATTCTTTGTGGTCAATAAAGATATTGTTCCCACACAAGCAAGCTACATTTTATCATTCTTACATTTTTCAGAATTCTAATAACTCTCTAGAATTCATCTATAATACTCAAATTATTTGGCAATGATTTCAAATGTCTGTACTCATCATGCTCTCTCTTTCTTACCTGTAGAAATCGCTCACATAAACAAATTGTTAATACATTCAATATGTTTTTCTTTTTCTTTTTTGTTTGTTTTTTACCAGAACACTGCTCTATTGTATGGTGGTGTGGAGGACTGAACCTAGGACCTCAGAGCCTCAGTCATGAGATTCTATTTGCATAACCATTATGCTATTTCCCCCACCCTATTCGATATGTTTTGAAAGTAGAATTTAACCTGAGTGATGCATGTCCTAATTTTAATTAACAATTTTCCACTTTACTTCCACCATGTACTAGTTGGAAATAAACAGGAAATCCAAATGCAGTAGTACAACCCAAAATTAACATTTCAAGTCTGAATGTTACCCAAAAAAGATATGTAAGACACATACATACATGGGATTTTCACTTCATGTCACAGAGTCAGACAAAATTGGAGAGTGGTAGAATGAGAAGTAAAAGTGAGTCAAAATTGTTAAGCCTAAGTAGAGAATTTCTCTTCAGTTCATTATGGCTGGACAGGACTTAGGTTAACATAAAAAAATGGTAAGTTTCCCTTCACTCTCTCATTTTTGTTTATTTTTATTTTCAAATAGTTTTACTGGGGAAATAATGGTTTACAAGACTATGATGGGTGTCTTACACAACACTCACTTTTTATTTATTTATTATATTATTATTATTTTCCATCAGGAATAATAATTATTATTATTATCATATTACTATTGCTAGAGCTCAGCTCTTGCACCACTGCCATGCTTCATATGGTCTTTTTTTTTTATTAGAGGGAATGAAAGGGGAGAGTAACAGAGAGAAGAGGAGGCACCCACAGCACTGCTTTACAAGTCATGAAGCTTCCCTCCCGTAGGTAAGAACTAGGGGACTTGAACCTGGGCTTTGTGTCTGGTAAGGTGTGCTCTCTACCCAGTGAAACATCTCTTGGAACCTTCGACCTCAGGTAGGAGAGATTTTACTATCTATAAATATATGATGTTCCACATTTAAGATTTTCCTAAATTATTTGAAGCCTCTTGTTATTTAGATAATAAAATTATGCTCATAGTATATTCATTGTTTTCCTAAGAATTTTTATGGGAAAATATTGTGTAGTATTATTTCTGTCATTCTTCTTCTTATTATTACTATTTTTTAGTATTTTATTTATTTATTTTGGGTAGAGAAAGATAAAGGAAAGGCAGAGAAAGAGAGAAACCTGCAGTATTGCTTCACTGCTCATGAAGCTAACTCCCCTCGAAGGTGGGAGTGGGGGCTTGAACCCAGGTTCTTGTGCACTGTAATGTGTGTGCTCAAGTGGGTGGTCCACTGCCCAGCTCCTTGTAACATTACTTCTAGTATTTATCTGTATATATGTTAAGCTACCAACTATTGATATTAAGTATTATAATAAACTACTGTCTAATATTTTTAAAGACTGAAGTTTGAAAGGTTTTACTTTCTATGCCAGCAGAAAAAAAATCATGTTTAATATGATTTTTAATGTTAAATTAGTGAGTTATCCTACACAAAAAGAAAATTAAATATGTAACTGTAACACGGAGTCCTTATAGTCAAATGTAGAACATATACCTTCATTAACAGCTCTGGATTTTCTTTGTTTTTGGTTGATAAATCTATCCTTAAGCACATATGGTCATTAGAAGCTGTCCCATAATTATAGCCTACAGAAAGAAAACAATATTAATTTAAGCATCTGAGTCAAATGCCAGACATTTCCATTATCCCTCTATCTCCAATTCTATCATAGTATAGTCTTGATTAAGCAATTCAAAATACAAAAAAAAAAATGGTAGTGATAATGAAGAATAAAGTACAGAGGAAATCCATAAACTTTATTATACAGGGAAAAAGACAATGAAACTTTTAGATTATACTAATATATGATCACCCTTCACATTCTAGACTTAAATTCATTTTCATTCATTTTCCACATAGATGGAATGGCTTCTGTGAAGATTTGATACCTTGGTTAGATAATCAGCAAAGGTTCAATTCTACCTGCCACAAACTAGCAATATAACCTTGCACGGGATATTGAAAACATTGTAATAAAAACAATAGTTTGAAAGTTAAAATTGGAATCTGATGGTGGGCTGGGGGCTGATCGAGTATAATGCACATTTTACTGTGTTCGAGAAGCCAGGTTCAAGCCCCCAAATACCAGATATTAGGAGGGAAGTTTTACTGGTGGGGCAGCATTGCAAGTGTCACTCTGTATGTCTCCTTCTCTCTCTCTCTCTCTCTCTCTCTCTCTCTGCTTTCTCATCCTCTGTCAAAAAAGAAAAAGGAAAGCAGAAATGTCTTTTTATCATCAGTATAGATGCAACTGTTTCATTTTCTTGTTCAAATGTTATATCATTGTTGGTATGTATGAGACCCCTTCTGTTTCATTTGGTTTAAATCTCTCCTGCTTAACATTATTCTATTTATATAACCGCTGTTAACAAGCACCTCTCTCCAGGGCATTGGTTTAATCTCTACTGTTTCATGATATGTTTTTGTTCTACCCCCCCTCTTTGTCACACCCTGATCTCTTCTTTGTCACACTCTGATTTTTGCCAGTCACTTTTCTCTCCACCCTCTCTTTATCACATCCTGTTTCCACCCTACTTGGAGAGTATAAAAACAGCTGCTCTTCTAATTAAAGACACTTGGAAATTGCTTTCCGGCTCCGAGAGTTCCAGAGTGTATCTCCTGCACCAGGCTATCAAAGATGACGGTGTTCATGCCCCACGTTGGGCGCCATATGTCGTTTTCGACGGGTTAGGTTGTTTTCGCCGGGCTGGCTTCACGGGCGGGTAATAGACGACCAGGGACTCATAGTTGAGCTGTAGGCAGTATCTCTTTATTCATGCAGGATGCAGCACAATCTAAGACGAGCTAAGCTAAACTCAAGGTAAAGTACAGTACAGTACTCTAAAACTCACAATGCTGTCTTTATATATACTTCCCAAGTAGGGTGGAAACAAGATGTGACGTAGAGAGGGTGGAGAGAAAAGTGACTGGTGAAAATCAAAGTGTGACAAAGAGGGGATCAGGGTGTGACAAGGAGGGGGGGTGGAGCAAAAACATATCATGAAACAGTGGGGATTGAACCAATGCCCTGGAGGGAGGTGCTTGTTAACAGCGGTTATATAAATAGAATAGTGTTAAGCAGGGGGGATTTAAACCAAATGAAACAGAAGGGGTCTCATGCATACCAACATATCATGATAACATTTCCTAATATAAACTATTTTTTGCACATGACCATTCTGCCAGTTAATTGCCCATGCAAGCCTACTTTGTTAGATATCATAGATTTTCTTCTTTGATACCTAACATAACCTTTCTGGAATGCTTTCCTATGTGAGAGACTAAGAAACAACAAGAACAAAATAATATTCTCCACCTTCTTTCTTTTCGATAGGACAGAGAAAGATACACACCTGCAAACCTACTTTACTGCTCATGAAGAGGACCCCCTGCAAGTGTGGAATGGGGGCTTGAACCCAGATCTTTGCAATTGGTAATGTGTTCACTTAACCAGGTGCACCACTGCCCGGCCCCCTAAAATGTTTTTTGAATTGTTTTGTTTTTGTTTTTTGCCTCCAGTTGCTGGACTCAGTACCAGCACTATGCACCTGACACTTCAGGTGGCCTTTTTGTTTTTCCTTTTCATTTGCAGGACAGAGAGAAATTGAGGGGGAAGGGGAATATAAAGAAGGAGAGAAGACGAGACACCTGTAGACCTGCTTCACCACTTGTGAAGCATTCTCGCTCCAGGTGGGGAGCAGGGACTCAAACCTGGGTCCTTGAGCATATCCTTGTGCTTAGTACTATGTGCACTTAACCATGTGGGCCACTGTCCATCCCCTAATAATTCTTTTTTTTTTTTTGGAAGCTATCAGGGGAGGGGATGGGATATGGAGTTCTGGTGGTGGGAATTGTGTGGAGTTGTACCCTTGTTATTCTATGGTTTTGTCAGTGTTTCCTTTTTTTTTATAATTTATTTCTTTATTGGGGAATTAATGCTTTACATTCAACAGTAAATACAATAGTTTGTACATGCATAACATTCCCCAGATTCACATTTAACAATACAACCCCCACTATGTCATTCATCATCTTTCATGGACCTGTATTCTCCCTACCCTCACACCCACCTCAGAGTCTTTTACTTTGGTGTAATACTCCAATTCCATTTCAGGTTCGACTTGTATTTTCTTTTCTAATCTTGTTTTTCAACTTCGGCCTGAGAGTGAGATCATCCCATATTCATCCTTCAGTTTCTGACTTATTTCACTCAACATGATTTTTTCAAGGTCCATCCAAGATCGGCTGAAAACGGTGAAGTCACCATTTTTTACAGCTGAGTAGTATTCCATTGTGTATATATACCACAACTTGCTCAGCCACTCATCTGTTGTTGGAAACCTGGGTTGCTTCCAGGTTTTGGCTATTACAAATTGTGCTGCTAAGAACATATGTGTACACAGATCTTTTTGGATGGATGTGTTGGGTTCCTTAGGATATATCCCCAGGAGGGGAATTGCAGGGTCATAGGGTAGGTCCATTTCTAGCCTTCTGAGAGTTCTCCAGACTGTTCTCCACAGAGGTTGGACCAATTTGCATTCCCACCAGCAGTGCAGGAGGGTTCCTTTGACACCACACCCTCTCCAGCATTTGCTGCTGTTACCTTTTCTGATGTATGACATTCTCACAGGAGTGAAGTGATATCTCATTGTTGTCTTGATTTGCATTTCTCTGACAATCAGAGACTTGGAGCATTTTTTCATGTGTTTCTCGGTCTTTTGGATCTCTTCTGTGGTGAATATTCTGTCCAAGTCCTCCCCCTATTTTTGGATTGGGTTATTTGTTGTCTTGTTGTTGAGTCTGGCAAGCTCTTTATATATGTTGGTTATTAAACTCTTATCTGATGTTTGGCATGTAAAGATCTTCTCCCATTCTGTGAGGGGTCTCTTGGTTTGGGTAGTGGTTTCTTTTGCTGTGAAGAAGCTTTTTAATTTGATGTAGTCCCATAGGTTTATACTTGCCTTGGTCTTCCTTGCAATTGGATTAGTTTCATTGAAAATGTCTTTAAAATTTATGCGGAAAAAAGTTCTGCCAATATTTTCCTCTAAGTATTTGATAGTTTCTGGTCTAACATCCAAGTCCTTGATCCACTTGGAATTTACTTTTGTATTTGGTGAAATACAGTGATTCAGTTTCACTCTTCTGCATGTTTCAACCCATTGTTTCCAACACCATTTGTTGAAGAGACTCTGCTTTCCCCATGTAATAGTCTGGGCCCCTTTGTCAAAGATTAGATGTCCATACGTGTGGGGCCTCATTTCTGGGCTCTCAATTCTATTCCACTGGTGTGTCTGTTCATGTTCCAGTACAAAGCAGTTTTGATGACAATGGCCCTATAATACAGTTTGAGATCTGGGCGTGTGGTGCCTCCAGTTCTGTTCTTTCTTCTCAAGATTGTTTTGGCAATTCTAGGTCTTTTCTGGTTCCAGATAAACATTTGTAGCATTTTTTCTGTTCTACTAAAAAATGTGCTTGGGATCTTGATGGGGATAGCATTGAATTTGTAGATGGCTCTGGGTAATATATTCATTTTGATGATGTTAATTCTTCCAACCCATAAACATGGAATATCTTTCCACTTCTTTGTGTCTCTTTCAATTTCTTTGAGTAGTGACTCATAATTTTCAGTATACAAGTCTTTCACTTCTTTGGTTAGGTTTACTCCTAGGTATTTTATTGTTTTTGTTGCTATAGAAAAAGGAACTGATTTCTGGATTTCAATTTCTTCTAACTTAGTGTTTGCATAGAGGAATGCCACTGACTTTTGAATGTTAATTTTTATAGCCAGACACCTTACTGTATTGCCTGATGATTTCCAAAAGATTCTTGCTGGATTCCTTAGGTTTTTCCATGTATACTATCATGTCATCTGCAAATAAGGAGAGTTTGACTTCTCTTCAAATCTGTATGCCTTTAATTCCTTGCTCCTGCCTGATTGCTATGGCAAGAACTTCCAAAACTATGTTGAATAGTAATGGTGATAGTGGGCAGCCCTGTCTAGTACCTGATCTGAGGGGAAATGCTTCTAGTTTTTCACCACTGAGTATGATGTTGGCTGTAGGTTTGCTATATATAGACTCCACTATCTTCAGGAATTTTCCATCTATTCTCATTTTTTGTAGTGTTTTGATCATAAAGGGATGTTGTATTTTGTCAAAGGCTTTCTCTGCATCTATTGATATGACCATGTGGTTTTTGGTCTTGCTTTTGTTGATGTGGTGGATCACATTGATTGATTTACGTATATTAAACCAACCTTGCATGCCTGGGATAAACCCCACTTGGTCATGATGAACAATCTTTTTGATATACTGCTGTATCCAGTTGGCTAGAATTTTGTTCAATATTTTCGAATCTATGTTCATCAGAGATATTGGTCTGTAGTTTTCTTTTTTGGTTGTGTCCCTGTCTGCTTTTGGTATCAGGGTGATGTTGGCTTCATAGAAGCTGGCAGGGAGTATTCCAGTGTCTTCAATCTTCTGGAAGACTTTTAAAAGTAGAGGTATTAGTTCTTCTTTGAAAGTTTTGTAGAATTCATTTGTAAAACCATCTGGTCCAGGACTTTTATTTTGGGGAAGATTTTTGATAACTGTTTCAATTTCATTAGCTGTGATGGGCCTGTTCATGTTATCCACTTCCTCTTGACTTAGTTTTGGAAGTTGGTAGGTATCTAGGAAATCATTCATTTCTTCCACGTTCTCTAGGTTAGTGGCATATAGTTGTTCATAGAATCCTCGCATGATATGTTGAATTTCTGCAGTGTCTGTTGTGATATCTCCTCTTTCATTTACTATCCGATTTATTTGGGTATTCTCCCTTTTTTGTTTTGTGAGTCTGGCTAAAGGTTTGTCGATTTTGTTTACTCTTTCAAAGAACCAACATTTACTTTCATTGATCTTTTGTATGGTTTTTCTATTCTCAATGTTATTTATTTCTGCCCTAACTTTAGTGATTTCTGTCCTTCTGGTTGTTTTAGGATTCCTTTGTTGTTCTTCTTCTAGGTCTTTAAGATGTGCAATCAGGCTGTTTATTTGTGCCTTTTCTTGTTTCCTAATGTGTCCTTGTATAGCTATGAACTTCTCTCTTAGGACTGCTTCATCTGTGTCCCAAATATTTTGATAGCTTGTGTCTTCATTTTCATTGAACTCTAGAAACATTTTGATTTCTTCCTTGATTTCCTCTTTGACCCAGAAGTTGTTAAGAAGTGTACTGTTGAGCTTCCACATTTTGGGACTGTTACTAATCTTTTGTTGATTGTTAAGTGTTAGTTTAATTCCACTGTGGTCTGAGAAGATGCTTGGGATGATTTCAGTGCTCTTGAATTGGATGATGCTGTCTTTGTGGCCTAACATATGGTCTATCCTTGAGAATGATCCATGTGGATTTGAGTAAAATGTGTATTCCAGTTTCTTGGGATCAATGACTCTGAAAATGTCCAATAGTTCTAGTTTATCTATCTCTTCATTTAGCTCCCTTATGTCTTTACTGATTTTCTTCCTGGATGATTAGTCAAGTTGAGAGAGTGGGGTGTTGAAGTCCCATACTATGATTGTGTTACTGTTAATATATTGCTGTAGCTCTTTCAGTAGAAGTTTGATGTATTTAGATGGCTTCTCATTGGGTGCATAGATATTAATAACTATTGAGTCCTCTTGATTGACTGATCCTCTGAGCATTAAGTAGTGTCCATTCCTATCTTTTTTAATCTTACCTATTTTAAAGTCTATCATGTCAGATATGAGAATAGCTGTTCCTGCCCTTTTTTGTGGGCCATTGGCTTGTATGATAGTTTTCCATCCTTTCACTTTAAGTCTGTGTTTGTCTTGTTGCGTTAGGTGAGTTTCCTGTAGACAACATATTGTTGGGTTGTGTTTTCTGATCCATCTTCCTACTCTGTGTCTTTTAATAGGTGAATTCAGGCCATTGACATTTATTGATATCAAAGATTGAAGATATTTTAATGCCATTCTTGAAGAGTTTTAGAGTGTTTTGATATATGTCCTATTTGTGGTGGTCAGGTTGTTTATAGGAGACCTTTCAGAACTTCTTTCAGGGCAGGCTTGGTGATGGTTGCTTCCTTCAACTGTTGCTTGTCTGAGAAGGTTTTGATGCTTCCATCTAGTCTGAATGACAGTCTAGCAGGATATAGTATTCTTGCATGAAAGCCTTTCTCATTGAGCACTCGATAGATATCTTGCCATTCTCTTCTGGCCTGTAGTGTTTGTATGGAGAAGTCTGCTGCTAATCTTATGGGTTTTCCTTTGTAGGTGACTCTTTGTTTTTCTCTTGCAGCCTTCAGGATCCTTTCTTTATCCTTATTCCTTTCCAATCGAAGTATGACATGTCTTGGTGTCTTTAGATCTGTGTTAATTCTGTTTGGGACCCTCTGGGCTTCTTGAATCTTTATGTCTTTGGTGTTGTCTAGACTAGAGAAATTTTCAGCTATTATGGCCTGGAGAATGCTTTCTTCCTCCCCTTCTCTTTCTTCCTCTGGTATGCCAATAATGCGTATATTGTTTCTTTTGAAGTCATCCCATAGGACTCTGTTGTTGTTTTCAGAATCTCTTAATCTCTTTTTGAGATCTCTTACTTCTTTTTTAGTTGTCTCTAATTCATCCTCAATCTTGCTAATTCTGTCTTCAGCCTCATTGATTCTATTCTCTCTGCCCTCTACTGCTTTCTGGAGTTCATCTATTTTGTTGCCCTGCTCTGATACTGTTTTAGCTTGTTCAGCTAGTTGCCTTCTTAGCTCAGCAATTTCAGCTTTCAGCTCTCTAATAACCATGAGATAATTAGAATTTTCTTCCATATTCTCATTTGTTGTTCCTGCATTTCTGATTACAATTTTTTCAAATTCTTTACTCACTCCTGTTATTATTTCCTTAGCTAATGTTTGGATGTTGAGCTAATGTTTTGTGCTTCACCCTCTGGAGGACTTTTAGCTGGACTCTTGTCCTGGTTCGAGTCTCCGATATTTTTTCTTGTTGTTTTAACCATTTTATATATTATGTTATGAGTTCCCTTTATCAGTTTTAATAAATTATTGATCACTATTGCCTGGATTGACTTGTGTCTAAGTAATTTAATTAAAGGTATTACTGTGGTGGAAGTTAACAGTTTTTTCAATCCCTGAGTTGGAGCTCAGTGGTGTTTGTTTTTCTTCCCTGTAGGCTATGGGAACCTGAGGGCTTTTAAACTATCAATAGGCTTCTTAGCTTAATCACTGACTCCTGACCAAGAGATAAAGCAGGGTGTGGCAGAGATGATCCAGTGGTTATGCAAAGAGACTTTCACAGCCCCTCAGCTATGCCACCGAGGTATAGGTCTTCTCCTGAGTTTCCCAGTTAGATCTCTGTCCCCTGGTGTCCCTCCCTGTCGCTGCTCCAGATTCTGAGGGTAGTAGCAATGGAGACTCAAGAGTTGCACTTGGTGTGTCTCTGGGGAGTCCTTTCCTCCCTTCAGCTGTCCCCTTGTTGGTGGAGCAGACTGGAGGTGGTGTCTCCACTGATAAACTGTTGAACTTTTAGCAGTCACTTAATCTCTCCTTAGGCCCCTCTCTCCTCTCTGTCACCAGCCACGCGTGTTTGTACTCACGGGTGATTTACTGGGTTCCTGTGGTCATTCTAGTCCTGTCTTGTTTTGGTCCGGGTGGTTTCCTTTGGTATTCCTAGTTGATTCGGGAGAGGAGAGGAGAGAAAGCGATCTGCTGCTCGTAGCTCCGCCTCCGGAAGTCGAATCCTCCTAATAATTCTTTATATATATCCAGTCATACAGTTACTTAGAACAAAAATCTTGAAATCTAACTCTTTTCTTTTTAATTAGTTTTGTATTTTATTTACAAATAATTTTTTATATATTTATTTTGGATTGAGACAGAGAAATTGATTGGGAGGGGGAAGGCAATGGAAGAGAGAGAGAGAGAGAACTACAGCACTGTTTCAGGACTCTTGAAGCTCTGTCCCTCCAAGTAGGGACCAGGGGGCTTGAACCCAGCTCCCAGTGCACTGTAATATGTGCACTCAGCAAGGTGTGCCACCACCTGGCTCCTTTTCTTATTATACCCATCTGTCAATATAACTATTTTGTTCTTTCTACCTTAAACATGGATTGTTCAAATGTGGGCATTTTTGTCATTTCTACTCCAATCATTCACATCTTTAACCATACTATTACAATACTCTTGTAGTAGACTATTACTACCTTCAAGACATCTTCTCTATACAGTCACCATAATTACTGTTTCAAAACATAAGTCATATTTTGTCACTCCTTACTCAAAACCCTTCATGCATGCAGAATTCTCAAAGTCTACACTATGATTTATTGCTATTGCTGTATATGATTTATATGATCTAACAACTTAATTTCCTAGATACAACCACCAACATCTACTGACTCTCAAAAATAGTAATCCTACCCAGCATGCATTGAACTTTGCAGTTCTCTGTAAACACAATTTATTTTAGAAATTTACCTGGTGGGGGGGGCAGGTGGTGGTGCATCTGATTAAGTGCACATAGTATGATGTGGAATAATGCACACAAGACCTCAGATTCAAGCCCACTGCTCCCCACCTGCATGGAGGATACTTCACAATCAGTAAAGCAGATATGCAGATGTCTATCTTTGCTTCTCCCTCTCTACCTCCCCTCTCCTATCATTTATCTCTGTCCTATCGAGTAAAATGATGGGGGGGTGGAAAAAGTGATCACCAGAAGTGGTGGATTTGTTGTGTGGGCACCAAGCCCCAGTGACTGGAAGAAGGAGGAGGAGGAGAGAGGGAGAGGAAGAGGAAGGAGAAGAAGAAATTCACATGGTTTACGTTCTTACTCATTAAAATATCCATATGGCTTACCTTTCTTTAGACAATGTTTAAATATTGCCTCCTCGGAGAGCCTTCACCTCATTTGCCCCACCTAAAGTGGTCATCTCCGACATAAACGCTTAATTCTGATTCTTCTCTTCATCAAAGTTATCATGGCTAAAATATTACATCTTTATGATAGGCTTAGACCTCTAACAGATCCCTCTCTACCATCACTGGTCATCTCCATCATAAACCCTCCTGTGGGCCTCTACAGGACCTTGCCCTCATTTTAGAATAATAGTGGTAGAAATTGCCCCATTCTCTGAAGGGAGACTGGGTCAAGCTACTCTGCCACTCCAGGAAAACACGTCCTGAAATGAGTGCAACCTAGAATGTTCCTAGTCATGAACATGGACTGTGAGCTCAGACTGACAGGGATGCAGAGGCTAAACAGGCTCCTGTGCTAAATATGAATAGACATGGGCCCTAGGTCAGATCAGTGGGGTTTACAGTTATCCGTACTTATATACTTTTCCCCATATTTGGGAGCTACTCTCTGCCCTGATGCAGCTTTCTGCTCCTATTCCTAACTCTGACACCATCATCCCAGACAATACTTAGCCCACCTGCATGTTAGCTGTTGGCTCAGTGTTGGTATGCTTCTAATTCTGCTTCTAAAAACCCCTTCTGTTTCATTTGGTTTAATCCCCCCCTGCTTAACACTGTATTCTATTTACATAACCACTGTTAACTAAGCACCACCCTCCCTCCAGGGCATTGGTGGTTCAGTGGTAGAATTTTTGCCTGCTCCGCCCCCTCTCCTTGTCACACCCTGATATGCACCAGTCACTTTTCGCTCCACCCTCTCCACATCACATCCTGTTTCCACCCTACTTGGCGAGTATATATATAGGATTGTGTTTTTAGTTTAGTTTTAGTTTAGCTTGGCTTAGATTGTGCTGCGTTCTGCATGAATAAAGAGATACTGCATACAGCTCAGCCATGAGTCCCTGGTCATCTGTCTCCGCCACGAAGCTAGCCCGGCAGCTCAGGCAAAATTAGTAAAGTCATGGGCCCCTTGGAATATACCTAAAATAGACTTCCTAGCTTCTTCTAACATGAAGACCCCCAAATATCACCTGCTGTATTCTTACCTTGAGGTTCCTGATTATTAAATAGTTTGTTCTGCTTTATATCTTAATGCTTTTCAGCTACCAAGTTGCAATGCTACCATAACACCAAACTGACTTACCTGAGCAGATTGCCTCACCAATGTGTCCTGGAAGCCCACCTCCCCAGAGCCCTGCTCCACTAGGGAAAGACAGAGACAGGCTGGGAGTATGGATCCACCTATCAACACCCATGTCCGGCAGAGAGGCAATTATAGAAGCCAGACTTGTCACCTTCACCCCAAAAATAATTTTGGTCCATACTCCCAGAGGGGTAAAGCATAGGGAAACTTCCAGTGGAGGAGATGGGATACAGAACTCTGGTGGAGGTAATTATATGGAATTGTACCCCTTTTTCTCCCACAATCTTGTTGATCATCATTAAATCACTAATAAAATAAAAGCAAAAATGCATACTACATCTTTATATACTCACTGTATGTTTCTGTACCTTGTACCATTAGGATAAAAGCCAAGCCTTTGTCTGGTCACTGTTGTATATTCAGTGAGAGTGAGGATACTCTCACATTCATAAAATGAGTACCAATGGTGGTCCGGGAGGTGGTGCAGTGGATAAAGCACTGGACTCGCAAGCGTGAGGTCCTGAGTTCAATCCCCCACAGCACATGTACCAGAGTGATGTCTGGTTCTTTCTCTGTCCTATCTTTCTCATGAATAAATAAATTCTAAAAAAATGACTACCAATAAATATCCACATTGTAATCTACACCAATATTTAAATTAATGGCACTGAATTTTTAATAGTTTAAAATAAAGTATCATGAATATTTTGTCATTAAATGTATAAGTGTCATCTTCAATGAGTGTGGAGACACTATGGAACTGTGTTTATATTTATATTGTTACCATTTCTCATCATAAACGAAGTCATCATTAATTCTAGTTAAAATTGATCGTTCTTTTATTCTAGAATATTTCCAGGAGTCAGGCAGTAGCGCAGCTGGTTGAGCACAAGTGGCGCAAAGGGCAAGGACCAGAGTAAGGATCCCAGTTTGAGCCCTCAGCTCCCCACCTGCAGGGGAGTCGCTTGACAGGAGGTGAAGCAGGTCTGCAGGTGTCTGTCTTTCTCTCTCCCTCTCTGTCTTCCCCTCCTCTCTCCATTTCTCCCTGTCCTATCTAACAATGACGACATCATCAACAACAATAACTACAACAATAAACAACAAGGGCAACAAAAGGATAAATAAATAAATAAATATATTTCCAAGAAACAGATTTTTCTCAGTGAAAGCCAATACATATTACTAGGCTTTTAGAGTATGCTAATTTTTGCTCTAAAAAAAGATGTATAAACTGATGCTTCTAAAGCATTCACATGACTAGTTCTTTTTCCTCGAATGTAAAGTAATAAAATGTCTGGTTTAAATATGCCTGACTGACGATTGTCGGTGACTAGCATTATTGGAGATACAAAGGGAATTAGAATGAAACTGAGATCAGCTGAAGGGAAAAAAATTGAACAGTCCAGTATACAACAGATACTATTTTAGAGGTAACAGCATATCCGTGTACATGTAACAGACAGAACTGCAAGAAGATTAACTTACTAAATTATAAAGTATATTGGAATAACTACACGTTATTTCAATCCAAAGAAATTCATCTTTTGCATGAAAATTGTTACCTACTTAAGCCATCAGCATCTTCTATGTCCTGAAGAATGAGCTCTTCAACACTTTTACTCTTATTCTTTATGGCATTAATACAGTGAAGAACTGACTCGGGTAATTCATCGAAATCCTTAAAATAATTAATAATAAAAAGAATTATACAACTATCAAAATTTGGAGTGTCAACTATTCCCTCCTTTATTCTACACCAAAAAGTTGAACATACCATGTACTGATATTAAAAAAAAAGGGGGGTTCTATATAAAAGAACAGTCCATGGGAATCAGGCAGTAGTGCAGCGGTTAAGCTCATGCCGCAGGAAGCACAAGGACCAGCGTAAGAATCCCATTTCTAGCCCTGGACTCCCCACCTGCAGGGGAGTCGCTTCACAAACAGTGAAGCAGGTCTGTAGGTGTCTGTCTTTCTCTCCCCCTCTCTGTCTTCCCCTCCTCTCTCGCCATTTCTCTCTGTCCTATCTAACAACGACGACATCAATAGCAATAATAACCACAACAATAAAAACAACAATGGTACCAAAAGGGGATAAATAAATAAATAAATAAATATTTTTTTAAAAAAACAGTCCAGGTAAGTACTTTTGGCTAAAATGAGTTTTACAGTCAGGTGATTCAGAGTTTTCTGTCTCACGTAAGTTAACCTTGCATTAAAAAATATAATGAAGGAAGTCGGGCGGTAGTAGACCGGGTTAAGCGCAGGTGGCGCAAAAGCACAAGGACCCGCTTAAGTATTCCCAGTTCGAGCCCCGGGCTACCCACCTGGAGGGGAGTCGCTTCACAAGCAGTGAAGTAGGTCTGTAGGTGTCTATTTTTCTCTCCTCCTCTGTCTTCCCCTCCCCTCCTCATTTCTCTCTGTCCTATTCGACAACAATGGCATCAACAACAATAATAACTACAATAATAAAACAACATGAGGAACAAAAGGGAACAAATTAATTAATTAAAAATAAATTTTAAAGTATATATAATGAAAAATACTGAATTTCTTTTTTTAAGTTTTTTAAATTTTTTTATTTATCCCCTTTTTGTTGCCCTTTTTTTAATTGTTGTAGTTGTTGTTGTTATTGATGTCATCATTGTTGGATAGGACAGAGAGAAATGGAGAGAGGAAGGGAAGACAGAGAGGGGGAGAGAAAGACAGACACCTGCAGACCTGCTTCACTGCCTGTGAAGCGACTCCCCTGCAGGTGGGGAGCCACAGGCTGGAACCGGGATCCTTCAGCTGGACCTTGTGCTTGGCGCCACTTGTGCTTAACTTGCTGCGCTAAGGTAGCCCAACTCCCCTGAATTTATTTTATTTTATTATATGTTATTTTATTTATTTATTAATGATAAAGAAAGTAGGAGTGAGAGAAAGAAAGAACAAGACATCACTCTGGTACATGTGCTGCCAGGGATTGAACTAGGGACCTCATGCTTGAGAGTCTATAACGCTTTACCCACTGCACCACCTCCCAAAAAATACTGAATTTCCAGACAGAAATACACAGGTTCAATGTGATCTCCATTAAAATTAAAGATATGAAACAGGAAAGCAATTCAAGTTAAGGTGGCCTATTTGATATTTAGAAACTATAAAACTATACTGGGGAAAAATTTCACATAATGTTGAAAAAGAAATGATATACATAGGTGGACCATATATAAGCATAAGATATATGTAAAAGAAAGATGAGGAATCTATCAAGAAATGGACTTTTCAACAAGTGATACTGTAAATGCAATTAAAATAAGTGTGGGGAAATTTCAAATTAGATCTGTATTTTATAACATACCTGAAAATAAATTTCTGATTGGACTAAACATTGAAGTATAAAAGAATGGTTCCTGGATGAACTTTATAAGTATATTAAGACTAAAAAATTGCAGAAATGAGAATCTAGTATGTTTCCAAGAACCAAATATTTCCATAGATGTAAAGACTTTGCATATATTTTGCTTTTCATATATATGTACCTAACAACATTAGAAAGTTAAGGATTAAGTAAAAAACATTGTGGAAATGAAAGCATATGTGTATAACATGTGTAACAGCAATCTCATTAAAATACATTCATATATATTTACAGTTAATTTTTATCAGTATTATTTATTTATTTATTGCCTCCAGGTTTACTGCTGAGGTTTGATGCAGGCACTGCAAATCCACTATTCCTGGAGGCCATTTTTTCCTTTTATTTCCATTTTATTCAATAGGACAGAGAGAAACTAAGAGGGGAGGGGAGTTAGAGAGGGAGAGAGAAAAATAGACACCTGCAGACCTGCTTCACCACTTGTGAAGCGTCCCCCTCACCCCCCCCCCCCCCGTGCAGGTGGAGAATGGGGGCTCAAATCCAGATCTTTGCATGGGTCCTTGGGCATAGTACTATGAGCGCTTAAGTGGGTGTGCCACTGCCTGGCCCCCTTCTCAGTATATTTTATATTTAACAAATATACACAGTGTAAAGGTGATCCTAGGTTAAATCAGTTAAATATATTAAACACGCTGAGGAAAGTAAGTATTCCTGAAAGCGATTTGAGTTATTCAATTAAAAACTAAAAGCTAATACTCAACACTTACTGAGTTACTATCATTGCTGTGGATTTCTGAGATTGAGTCACTGTCAATATCTTTTTCCAAGGAAGAAATGCTTATTTTATCCAATTCAGCTTCTATTTCTTCGTTAAGCTTGACATCATCATCATCGTCTTCCATTATTCTACATAATAAAATGCAGAAGTATTTAAAGAAAAATTGAAACTAACTTATCAGTCAAGACTAAGAGTTGTGGTGGGGGGGCAGGAGGTGGTGTACCAGGTTAAGCGCACATATTACCAAGCACAAGGACCCTGGTTCCAGGCCCCTCTCCTCACCTGCAAGGGGGGCACTTCACTAGTGGTGAAGTCTCTCTCTCTCTCTCTCTCTCTCTCTCTCTCTCTCTCTCTCTCTGTCTCCACTTCTACCTTCTCCTCTCTTTGATTCTCTCTGTCCTATCAAATAAAATAGACAAAGGAAAGAGAGAAGGGGGAAAGGACAAGAGAGAGAGAGAAATAAAATAAAATAACAATGGCTGCCAGGAGTGGTGGCTTTGTAGCACAGGCCCTGAGACCAGCCATAACACAGGTGGTAAAAACCGAACCAAAATAACCACAAAAACCTAAGAGTTCTTTAATGTCCCAAATCAATCCAACCTAATCTATGCAACATGTTTAAGCTTAACATTATCACACTTAGTGACTGCAAATACTAAACAACACTGTTTTATCTCTTCAATCATTCATTCATTTTAAAAAATGCCCAAACTCAAGGAGCTAAGTAGTGGCACACCATCCACAAGGACCTGGGTTCAAGCTCGCATGGATCTCCACCTGCAATAGGATAGCTCAAGCAATGAAGCAGTGTCGTGTGTGTGTGTGTGTGTGTGTGTGTGTGTGTGTGTGTGTCCTTCTCAATTTCTCTCTGACCTATCAAATGAAATAAAGTTTACAAATATTTTAAAACACTGTTAATGAAGCAGCAAGAGTACAGAGAGATCAGAGGAATGTTCTGCCGTTTTATGTGAGACTGAGGATAGAACCCAGGAGACACGTGTTTTTAATTTTCTCTTCAAATGGGGAGACAGCCTGAGGAACAAAATGGTCCCAGGTTCAGCTTCCAGCACCACCGTCAGCAAGATCTGAGCAGTGCGCTGGGTGGGTTGGGTGGTGGTATGTGTGTGTATTTTCCTCTGTAATTTTCTCATTAAGATAAATAAATATTTTTAATTAATAAATTGTTCTCTTATCAGTGTTATAATGTTAACAGTCAGAAGTTCAAAGGTAACTTGCTATAAATTATTCCCATGAGAATGAGTATTACTGGAATTTTAATGGCTCAGATGGGTTAGGAAGTCAGTCAACTCCATTTTACTTTTACATTAGACAGTGATCTCCTCAGCCTCTTACCCTTTACTATTAACTGAGCAGATAAGAAAACCAAGATTTGAAGGGGTTACTTAATTGTCGGTCGCCATCATGTCAGTAAGTACTGAGAACAGGAAACTAATTTAGAGATTCTGACTCCAGCCAGTGTTACTGGCACTACAACGATCTCACAAAGTTGCCAATCTCTCCATCTGCTCAGCAATCATTTTTCAATTCTCCATTTCAACTTTCTTCAAAATGCAGATCATAATGCATCCGTAGGCCAATAAATTAATTACCTTTAGGCCAGAAATTATTTTTCCTAGTTTTCACCAGAGCACTGCTCACTCAGTTTATAATGGTGCTGGGGATTGAACCTGAAACCTTGGATCCTCAGCCATGAAAGTTATTTGCATAAACATTATATTATCTCCACAGCCTTGATCAGCAATTTTTACTACTAATATTATTTTTTTAAAAAGATACGTAAAAGAAAAATATTAATATATTTTATAGACTAAGGGTAAGACCTGTTTAAAAATTCATTTGTGTCCATTATGTCTGTGTTTAAGCGCATGGACGGCAATGCAATTTCAATCATCTATTTGTTGTACTATGAGTCTTGGTTTCAAAGCCTGAGAACTCTGTACTGATCTGCTATTGAATTGCATTTAACAGGCTGTATCTTCACGTTTGAAATGCGCGACCAGCATCTCCAGAACTGACGGGAGCCCGGAGCCCCGCGGACCCGCACAGGCATCCCTCAGCCGCGGGTTCCTCTGTATCTGCCCGACACCCTGACCTGCAGGACGAAGCCGGCTCCGGCTACACCCCACAGCTCGGCTTTGTCCCCAACACCACACACACACAAACACACAGCCCAGACTCACCCACCAGAGCTAAACCCCTCGCCGGCTTGGAAGACAGCGCCCAGAACTTCCAAACAAAGCGTAACCATGACTACAGCCAATCCAAAGGAGGCTAGACGGGCCTTTCCGTACGGGTGCCTGAGCAGGACAAACTACCTCCATTCCAAGTCGGCCTGATGGTAATAGCCACTCGAGCACTGCAAAGTTGGGTTTTGCTTTTTTTTTTTTTTTTTTTTTTTTTTTCCCACCAGGATTATAATTTCTGGGACTGGCTGCCTGCTCCAAGTCTCCATCGATCTCAGAAGTAGAGAGGGTGAGAGGGAAGGAAGAGGGAAAAATTCCCCTCGTAGGTAGGGACCAAGGGCTTGAATCCAACCATTAGGCTTCCTGCAGTGTGCTTTACCAGGTGGGCCCCCGCTGCCCATCTGAGCATCTGTGAAGGTTTCACCATTTACATAACCCTGGAGTTTGTAATATACAAACAACAGCTCGCTCCCCTCTCCCACCTCCCGTATCACTGTATCGACGAAATGTTGATTTATAGGAATTTTTGTCACCACAAAGGTACATCTTTCTCCAACCAAACCATCATCTTGTTCCACCATATCGACTGAGGTCCTCAACCTGCACTCAATAATATTCCTTTACCCCTTGTGAGTCCCCAACTCTGCTGCAATATAGTCCACTGAGGCTTCACCCTGTTTCTTACAGCCAATCTGTGTGGGAGAGCATCCAGTGTATCTGTGCCGCACTTTTTTTTTTTTTTTTTTTGCTGCACTCATTTTTTTATTGTTGTAGTTTTTTTCTTTTTTTTTTTTCCTCCAGGGTTATTGCTGGGCTCGGTGCCTGCACCATGAATCCACCGCTCCTGGAGGCCATTTTTCCCCCTTTTTGTTGCCCTAGTTGTTGCAGCCTCCTTGCGGTTATTATTGCCATTGTTGACGTTGCTTTGTTGTTGGATAGACAGAGAGAAATGGAGAGAGGAGGGGAAGACAGAGGGGGAGAGAAAGACAGACACCTGCAAACCTGCTTCACCGCCTGTGAAGTGACTGCCCTGCAGGTGGGGAGCCGGGGTCTTGAACTGGGATCCTTACCCTGGTCCTTGCTCTTTGCACCACATGCGCTTAACCCTCTGCGCTACAGCCCAACTCCCCTGTGTTGCGCTTCTTAACCCATTCGTATGTTGCTGGGCACTCGGGTTGTCCCCAAATATGGCCTATTACAAATACCACTGCCACTAACAAGGATATTTTGTTTTTGTCTTTCAACTAACACTTCCTCTCCACTATTCCAACCTTTGGGTCCATGATTGCTCAACAAATTGTTTGGCTTTGTATGTTAACTCTCTTTTCAGCCACCAGGTGCCAGATGTCATCAGGATGCTGGCCAGGCTTCCCTGGACTGAAGACCCCACCAATGTGCCCTGGAACTCCGCTTCCCCAGAGACACACCCTACTAGGGAAAGAGAGAGGCAGACTGGGAGTATGGACCAACCAGTCAACGCCCATGTTCAGCGGGGAAGCAATTACAGAAGCCAGACCTTCCACCTTCTGCAACCCACAAGAACCCTGGGTCCATGCTCCTAGAGGGATAGAGAATGGGAAAGCTATCAGGGGAGGGGATGGGATATGGAGATTGGGTGGTGGGAATTGTGTGGAGTTGTGCCCCTCCTACCCTATGGTTTTGTTAATTTGTCCTTTCTTAAATAAAAAATAAATTTAAAAATAAAATAAAAACAATTCTTTGATATTTTTATTTATTGAATAGCGACAGTCAGCAGTTGAGAGGGAAAGGCATGACAAGGAGAGAGACAGTCACCTGCAGGGGCTTGAGCTCACATTGTGGGAAGCACTGGACCCTGTGCAAGGATTCCAGTTGGAGCCCCAACTCCCCACCTGCAGGGGTCTCTTCACAAGTGGTGAAGCAGATGTCTCTCTGCCCCTTCCTCCTCTCAGTTTCTCTCTGTCCTATTCAAAAGAGTCAACTGCATCACTGCTTCACCACTCACAAAGCTTTCCCCCTGCAGGTGGGGGCTGGGGCCTCAAATGGAGTACTTGCGCTTTGTAAGTGGACTCAGGCAGGTGCAAGTGACACCACTTGGCCCCAGTAACATGGATTTGAATAGATCTTTTCAGATAGATGTGGTCTTTGGATAGATGGCTAAGAGGGTCAGTAATACAATAGGGTGAATCTGCATGTTTTTAGGAATCTCTGAATTGTTTTCCACAGTCTGCATTCCCACCAAAAGTAATTGCTTCCCTGCTGAACATGGTCGTTGACTGGTGGGTCCATACTCCCAGTCTGCCTCTCTCTTTCCCTAGTAAGGTGGGTCTCTGGGGAAGCTGAGCTCCAGGACACATTTGTGGGGTCTTCAGTCCAAGGAAGCCTGGCCGGCATCCTGTGGCCACCTTGCCACATCCTTGCCAGCATCTGTTTCAGTCGTTTTAGACACAGTTTGTTCTCAAGGGGAGTCAGATGGTACCTCGTTTTACCCTGACTTGCATTTCCCTGATAATCACTGATTTAAACTCTTTTTTTTTTCATATAGCAATCTGAATATCTTCTTTAGGGAAGTACCTATTCCCTTCCCCACATTTTAAAGGTAAAGACAGGGAAGGAGAGAGAGAGAGAGAGAGAGAGAGAGGATGTGTGTAAAGGAAGCCCCAGAACCAAAGCTTCCTTCAGTATGGTGGGGGGGCTCAGGCTTGAACTTGGGTCTTGCACTTGGCAAGGCAGTACAATATCCAAGTGAGATATTTTGCTGGCCCTCCCCAGTAATTGGGGTTGGTTTTTTGATAACTGAGTTTTGTGAGTTATTTTATATCTTTGTTATTAGCCCTTAGTGTGTGGCATCCTTTCCCACTCTGTAGCATTCTGAAGAAGGCTTTAGAAATAAGAAGCACTTGTCCAAGCCCATAACTCAGTCAAGATGATGTCCAGCATCAGGGGATGACAGAGGTAACCCAAGAGAACGCCTCTGGCACTGTGTTCAGTGCATACAGACCAGAGAGACAATGCAAGCACAGAGGATTACATGCATCACTTGGTTAGAAAAGGATCTTCGGGAGTTGGGCGGTAGTGCAGCGGGTTAAGCACACATGGAGCAAAACACAAGGACCAGGACCAGCATAAGAATCTTGGTTCCAGCCCCCAGCTCCCCACCTGCAGGGGGTCACTTTGCAAGGTCTGCAGGTGTCTGTATTTCTCTCCTCCTCTCTGTCTAACCCTAACCCTAACCCTAACCCTAACCCTAACCCTAACCCTAACCCTAACCCCTCCTCTCTCCATTTCCCTCTGTCCTATCCAACAGCTATGACAACAATAACAACTACAACAAACACAACAAGGGAAATAAAATGGGAAAAAAAAATGGGAAAAATAGCTTCCAGGAGCAGTAGATTGGTAGTGTTCGCACTGAGCCCCAGCGATAACCCTGGAGGCAAAAAAAAAAAATGGAAAGAAAAGAAAAGAAAAGAAAAGAATCCTCTTTCTTTGCTGCAGGCTCACTTCCTGTCTGACCTTCCAGGTTCCAAGGCAAATCTACTTCACAGCAGTCACTTGCTTGGGTTACTTAATTTTAAGTTACAAAAAGGTTACTAAGAACTTGAAATGATTTTTGTAGTTAGTCCACATTCAATGGGTGGAATGACTAATTTTCCCCATTCCTTAAGTGTGTGCTGGTGGTCACTTTCTCAAAGGAGGGGAAGTAGCCTTAGAATGTAATAGCTGGGAGCCTGGCGGTAGCGCAGCGGGTTAAGCGCACGTAGCGCAAAGCGCAAGAACCAGCGTAAGGATCCTGGTTCCAGCCCCTGGCTCCCCACCTGCAGCGGTGTCGCTTCACAGGCAGTGAAGCAGGTCTTCAGGTGTCTGTCTTTCTCTCTTCTTCTCTGTCTTCCCCTCCTCTCTCCATTTCTCTCTGTCCTATCTAACAAGGATGACATCAATAACAACAACAATGATAACTACAATAAAAAATAACAAGAGCATTAAGCACAGGTGGCGCAAAGCACAAGTACCGGCATAAGGATCCCGGTTCAAGCCCCCGGCTCCCCACCTGCAGGGGAGTCGCTTCACAGGCGGTGAAGCAGGTCTGCAGGTGTCTTTCTCTCCTCCTCTCTGTCTTTCCCTCCTCTCTCCATTTCTCTCTGTCCTATCCAACAACGACAACAACAATACTAACTACAACAATAAAGCAACAAGGGCAACAAAAGGGAATAAATAAATAAAATAAAATATTTAAAAAAAAATAACAAGAGCAACAAAAGGGAAAATAAATACAAAAAAATTTTTTTAATATTAAAAAAAATAATGTAAAAGCTAACAAACACCACCTCAACAGCAAAGCGGTGAAGGGCAAACAAATGAGCAGTGCTAAGTTCTACTGACAGTTGTGCTGGTGTGAGGAGTGGCACTTGGCCTCTGTGTGACCTCACCCTAAAATCTGTAACTTCAATCTAGTCATTAGACAATGTAAACTCCAGCAGAGGAACATGCTACAAATTATCTGATGAGTACTTCCTTGAACTTTCAAGGTAATCAAAGACATGGGAAGTTTGAAAAATTCTTGTTTCCTTCCTTCCTTCTCTTTCTTTTAGAGAGATAGGAGGGGAGAGAAGAGAGGGGGGAAGGAGAGGGAGAAGGAGAGGGAGAGGGAGAGGGAGAGGGAGAGGCAAAGAGAGAATACAGTCCTCCCTTCTCTGATTTGGTGAGGCGGGGGGGGGGGGGGGGGGGTGCTTAGAGGTGACTGAAGAATCTTCCTGAGCTCTATGGAGCTCTGTGCCTTACCAACTTCTGGTTTCTAACTCTTTTTAAAAAAATCATTTAAAACTAAACATTCATCCTTCTCTTTCTGGCTTATCGCACTCAACGTGATCCCATTGAGATCCATCCAAGATGTGGCATAGGAGGTGACTTCATCATTTTTAACAACCGCATAGAATTCCACTTGTATATATCATGACATCCTTGGCCACTCACCTATGAGTGAGATAAGACAGAGGGAGAAGAATTAACACTGGATGGTGTCACTTTGAGGTGGGAATTAAGAGGCAAGGGCAGTAAGGGAAAACATAAGGTGAAAGTGGACCAGGTGTGGTGTTCTGCACCAGTGTAAAGGATTCTGGGGAAGAAGAAGAGGAAGGGTAGAGAGGGGGGACTAGGCCCTGGAACATGATGCTACAAAAGAACCTAAGTTGGGGTACAGAGCATCTGCAGATACCCACCTACCACGGAGAGACAAGAGGTCGAACCTGCGTGTCAACAGCCATACTGTAAACCATCAGCACCCTCCCCCCATCAAGTGGAAACCCTTTGATAAAAAAAGCAAAATGAAGGCTTGTTTGATATCATCAACGAAAGATAATGGCTTTTTTAAAAAGTCTTTAAAAATAATGAAATGAGGCCCAGGTGGTGGTGCACCCAGTTGAGCATACATGTTACAGTGTGCAAGGACCCAGGTTCGAGTCCTCAGTCCCCACCTGCAGGGGGAAAGCTTCACAAGTGGTGAAGCAGGGCTGCAGGTGTCTCTCTGTCTCTCTCCCTGTCTATCACTCCCTTCCCTCTTGATTTCTAACTGTGTCTATCCAAGAAATAAAGATTAAATTTTTTTTTAAAAAAAATAATGAAATGAAACATCCTGGGACAAAAAGTGCTTATTGCAGAGTTAGGCCAAACAGTTTTGCTCCATTGTCTCTGACTGTGTATGGAGACACACCTGCATCTTTAAAAAAATTGTACAGGTGAAAATTTTATTTTTCTTGGGCAGGAAATTCCTGATGTAAAAAGTGGTAGAGGAGAGAGAAAGAACGAAAGTTATTTTTAGAATGCTGGTTTAAGGTCACTGCCATAGGCTTTGGTCAGAGAAATTGCTTCTAACCCACCCTAAGGGCTTCTTTCTGCCCCTTAAACAAAGTTCTGAAAGAAGAGGTAGGGCCTTTTTGTCAGGGATATTTCCTCCCTCCTCCCCCCCACCCACTCTGGTTACTTGCTTTTGTTTTAATGGTTTGCATCTTTTTAAAAAGAAAGCCCACAAATTCTGAAGGAAATTCATTTACCACCTGTTATCTCATAATTCTGTAAATCAATATTAAATCATTAGTAAAAATCATTAAAATATTAGCTACCCCACTTACTGTAACATCTGAAAAGTCATGACTTGTTTTGCCTGTGTTTCTCTATGCAAGAATATATCCTGACTTACCTGACAACCCAATGTTTAGTAAACGTAGTCTTGTGATTATTTAAAGGCTACCCTCCTGCAGGTGGGGAGCCTGGGGCTCAAACAGGGATCCTTAAACCTTTCCTTGGGCTTCATGCCATGTGCACTTAACCCACTACACTACCACCCGGGCCCCCCAAAAAAAGACAATTTTTAAAGCTAATTTGTTCAATGAATCATAGGAAAAGAAAGTCTTACTTGAATAACTTCTGCAATCCACATATTATAATCCTCTCAATAAAAAAACCAGTACTCATTTTTTTCCACAAAATGCTTAGAAGCAATCTGGACTGTGGTGTTTGGCCACCTTGTGGAAATAATGCAGAATGTATTTGCATAGAGAACATTTCAGAAAAATCTTACGCATTATTTAGATATTAATAACTATGCATGTCATTTCATTAAAAAAACAGAGAAATTAAGAGAGAGGTCATAGACAGGAGGAGGAAATATAAATTAACTTAAAAGGAAAATGTAGTCGCAGTCATGATCTGTAGAGTCCTGTAAGAGATTAATTTTAGAGATAAAAATAATAGTAGAAATAAAAATTAAATTCAGTCAAGACATCATAGCAAAAGGAACCATTTTCTGAATAACTTATACAATTCACGTGTTAAAACTGTATACAAAATTTGTGCGCTGAGTATACCACAAAACGCTTGAGGAAAAAACCTGAACTGTGGTGTTTTACTGCTACCTTGTGGTCAAATCACAGAATGCACCTAAATAGAGAAAGTTGGGCTCTCCGTTAACAATGCATATAATTTCATTTTTTAAAAAAGAAGAAAAATAAGGAAAAAATAAAGAGCAACTTAAGTGAGTGCTGGGTACCTTGAATGTCCAAGATTGCAGGATCTATCAAAACGACTCTTATGCCCGCATGGTGCAAGCTTAAATTAGTTTTAAATTGAAATTATGGGGGTCGGACGGTAGCGCAACGGGTTAAGCTCACATGGAACGAAGCGCAAGGACCAGCATAAGGATCCCAGTTCGATCCCCTAGCTCCCCACCTTCAGGGGATTCGCAGGTGTCTTTCTCTCCCCCCCCCCGTCTTCTCCTCCTCTCTCCATTTCTCTCTGTCCTATCCAGTAACAATGACAGCAATAACAACAATAATAATAACGACAACAATGATAAAAAACCAACAAGGGCAACAAAAGGGGGGGGGGGAATAGCCTCCAGAAGCAGTAGATGCGTGGTGCAGGCACCGAGCTCCAGCAATAACCCGGGAGGTGGAAAAAAAATTGAAATTATAAGTAAATTAAAATTACAAGTGAAAGAAGACATGCTCAATGTGCAGACTATAAACTACTAGAAAAGTGGGAAGATTCTGAGACCACAGGCAGCCAGATGATGAGTGAAATACATTCAAAGGGAAAAAGCAGCCTTACCAGATCTGTGGCTCATTCAATAAATCCTTTAATAATCCATACACTTCGTATAAAAAAAAAGTCCACCATATACAAAACGTTTGCTGTCAGCATCCCCTCTAGACGCTCAGTCACAAGCCGGACTCATTTTTTCTGCCCCCTTGTGGACACATTGTAGAATGCATCTGAACGGATGGACAGTCTGGTGCCCCCAAAATAGTCTTTAGATAGTAATAACTATACATACAGCTTCCTTAGACAAGGAATGGAATGACTAGGCGGGGGCCAAGTCAGGGCTAGAGAACAGGAATTGAATGGCCCAGGGTCCAGGTGCATCCCTGCCTTTATGGTGTCTGCCTAGTGTTGCGGGCCTTCAGACCTCTCATTAAATGGACACATGTTTTGAAGAAATGTAAACACCACAGAATTCTTAGGAAAGTAACCAGTTGAAAGATTCTAAGGAAAAAGTAGCTGACCATCATCTTCAAATGGTGTTGAAGCCTAATTCCTGAGATACAGCAAAGGATAAAAAAAATAAAATAAAAAGATACATAATTTTTAAAGATCTTAAGTTCAATTTGCTCTATGCCATAGGAAACTCAGTCAATTCTTGAACAATCTGTGCAATTCACATGTCGAAACCCATTTAAGTACTAAAGTGCTTTCACTGTTGACGTAAGACTCAGAATCAATGTCAACTTTGGTGTATTGTTGTGACCTTGTGAACAGTACAAAGGAAACAGCTGAAAAGAGAGTTGTGGGGGAAATCCCTAGTAGTCATCAGATATTGATAACTGTATCTTTTTTTAATTGGTGATTTAATATTGATTTACAGAATCAGAAGATCATAGGGGTATAACTCCATCCAGTTCCCACCACCAGAGTTCTGTGTCCCCATCCCCTCCCTTGGAAACTAAAGCGGGTCTCCTAAGATCACCAATAAGGGCTGATTCTTTTTCTTTCTTTTTTTTTTTTTGCCTCCAGGGTTATTGCTGGGGCTCAGTGCCTGCACTATGAATCCACTGCTCCTGGTGGCTATTTTTTCCCCTTTTGTTGCCCTTGTTGTTTATTGTTGTTGTGACGACTGTTGTTATTGCTGTCATTGTTGTTGGATAGGACAGATAGGACAGAGAGAGGAGGGGAAGACAGAGAGCAGGAGAGAAAGATAGACACCTGCAGACCTGCTTCATTGCCTGTGAAGCGACTCCCCTGCAGGTGGGGATCCAGGGGCTCAAACGGGGATCCTTGAGCCCGTCCTTGCTTCATGCCATGTGTGCTTCCGAGATCAGACGAGATCGGGCGTGTTCAGGGTGGTATGGCCGTAGACTGCCATGTGTGCTTAAACTGCTGCACTACTGCCCAGGCCCCAGGACTGATTCTATAGCTAGCTCGCTCTCTCTCTCTCTCTCTCTCTCTCTCGCCATATATATATCCCCATTTTTTCAATGGTCCTGCCTCCACTTCCATTCTTTTCTTTTATTTCTTTTTTTTTCTTTCTTTTTTGGATAGGACAGAGAGAAATAGGAGGAGAAGACAGAGACAGAGAGGGGGAGAGAAAGACAGATACCTGCAGACCTGTTTCACCACCTGTGAAGCAACTCCCCTACAGGTGGGGAGCCAGGGGCTCCAACCGGGATCCTTAGGCTGGTCCTTGTGCTTTGCACCACGTGCGCTTAACCTGCTGTGCTACCACCCAACCACCCCCCCTTCACTTCCTTTCTAAGTCACCCCTACTTTCATAACTACTTCGGGATGTCTTCTTTCCTCTTCTCTCTCAGATTAGAGAAACTGTGCCTGTCCTCTTCTGGTGTTTTCCAAATGTGCTTCCCTTTCATTGCTGGTATAAAAAGAATATTCCTGGACAAACACTTCGGGTCCTAGTGGAGAGCAGGTACAGAGCCCTCTGGCTTACTTCCCCAGTCTTTTACCCCTCTGGGAATTATGGACTAAAGTTTTTTTGGGGGTGCAGAAGGCTTCTGTAACTGCTTCTCCACTGGACACAGGCATTGGCAGGTCGAACCATTCTCCCAGCGTGTGATAACTATATCTTTGACTCCCTCTAAAAATAACAGAGCAACTGGGAAAGAGATTCAGTGTTCAACAATCAGGCCTTGAATTTCCAAGGTGCGTCTTTGCCCCTCTGTGCCTGGCCATCACTCTGGGCCAGATACCGCATTAAAGAGATACACAACATTTTAAATGAATGGACACACGCCTAGTGTAGAGATCAAATACAACTTAGAGAAGCAGAGAGACACTGGGACACAGGAAGACTGATGAAGTAAATGAAGAGGAAAGAAAAGTCGGTCATGATCTGTGCAGAGGGACAGCAATAATAAACCAATTAAATAAATAATTATAAGTCCATTTGCTCTGTATATTACGACCAGACAATGGTTTCTTGAATGAGTCTGCTAGCAATAACTGCACTTTGACTCTTCATCAAGATATGTAGAGACCTTGAGGAAGAGAACATGAACAGACTGATAACTGGAACCACTAAAAGGAAAAAGTAAGTCTTTCAAGATTTGGAGGAGAATGCTGCAGGAGCTGACTTCCAGAGGCACAGAGTGGTTAAATGGATAACATAAATTCACAAAATCAATTCATTCAACATCACAGGAAATCAAACTGGTTCTTGAGGCATCTATGCAATCGCTGTGTTAAATAAAAATCCACTGTGGGGGCCCGGGGGGCGGCGCACCTGGTTGAGCACACATTTTACAATGCGCGAGGACCCGGGTTCAAGCCCCCAGTTCCCACCTGCAGGGGGAAAGCTTCACAAGTGGTGAAGCAGGGCTACAGGTGTCTCTCTGTCTCTCTCCCTCTCTGTCTCCCCCTTCCCTCTCAAGTTCTGTCTGGCTCTACTCAATAAAGATAAAAAATTTTTTTTAAAAAAAAATCCACTGTGAACAAACCAAGGGCCGTCAGCATTCTGCAAAACGCATCAGGCTGGCACAACTGTGAGTTTTGCTGTGAACTTGCAGGCATGCCACAGAACGCATTCGAATAGAGCAGATTTGGGGAAACCCCGAGTAGTTTTTTTTAATTATTATTCTCTTTACTAGTTATTGGGTAGTCAGCCAGAAATCGAGAGAGAGTGGGTAGTAGAGAAGGAGAGAGACATCTGCAGCCCTGCTTCACTCACAAAGCTTTTCCCCTGCAGGTGTGGACTGGGGACTCAAACCCTGGTCCTTGTGCACTGTAACATATTCCAGAGTTACAACTAAGTAAATAATAGTAAAGTCTAAGTATTCAATTTACAAGGTAAATTATCTATTTCTTGAATAATTAGTGTAATTTACATGTTAAAAATCCACTATGTACAAAGCCCGTGCCTTTAATGTTGCTTAAAATACTCAGAGGTGAGCTGTTCTTTGGTGTTTTGCTGCCACCTTGTGGCCACACTGCAGAATGTATCTGAACAAGGAGATTTCCGAGATCCTTATGTAGTCTGTGGATATGAATTACTATACATGTCACTTCATTCAACAATAAAGCAACTGAGGAGGGTGAGCAGTGCTGGAGACCAGATCCTGAATGTCTCATAGCCCGGGTTCAATCCTCTTGTGCCTGGCTAGTGCTCCGACCCCTTGATCTCTAGGGAATGAGTTAAGTAATATTTTAAATGAATGAATGGGATGCATTGGATCGACCTTCCCGTGGTGGATCCCGTGAGTACCCATTCATTGGGGAAACTGACGATCCTTCCTAGCCGACTGAATCCACATGGATCCCAGTCACTTTCAAAGCCATTAACTGGCTACGGAAGAAGGGCAAACTCTAGAAGAAGAAGAATGAATGAATACATGCACCGTGTAGAGATCAGCAACTAAGTTCAAACCCAGAAAGTTTCTGAGAACGAAGGCAAACAGATAAACGAAGTAAATTAAAAGGAAAAGGAATTGATCGTGATCTGTGCAATCATGCAGAAACACAATTCCAGAGATAGTTAATAACTAAAAATAAATAAATAATGACTAATAAACTCAATTCATACGACACAGGGACCGTTTCCTGGATAATATGTGGAATTCACATATTGGAATTTACTATGTAGGAAACCTGTACCCTCAATATTCCACAAAATTACTGTAAACATCCTGGACTGCTGTGTTTTTCTGCCCCCTTGTGGACATGCCACAGAATGCATCTGAATAGAGAAGCAATTATAGAAGCCAGAACTCCCACCTTCTGCACCCCATAAAGAATTTTGGTGCTTGGCTCTATATGTTAACTCTTTTTTCAACCACCAGGTTCCAGATGCTACCATGATGCCAACCGGACTGCCCTGGACAGACAAACCCACCAATGTATCCTGGAGCTCCGCTTCCCCAGAACCCTTATCCACTACGGAAAGAGAGAGGCAGACTGGGAGTATGGATCGACCCGTCAACACCCATGTTCAGCGGGGACGCAATTACAGAAGCCAGACCTTCCACCTTCTGCATCCCACAATGACCCTGGGTCCATACTCCCAGAGGGATAAAGAATAGGGAAACTATTAGGGGAGGGAATGGGATACAGAGTTCTGGTGGAGGGAACTGTGTGGAGTTGTACCCCTCTTATCTTATGGGTGTTTTTTTCAGTGTTTATTATTTTTTTAATTATATTTATATATTTCCTCTTTTTTTGCCTTTGTTTTTATTGTTGTTGTAGTTATTATTGTTGTTGTTATTGGTGTCGTCATTGTTAGATAGGACAGAGAGAGATGGATAGAGGAGGGGAAGACAGAGAGGGGGAGAGAAAGATAGACACCTGCAGACCTGCTTCACTGCCTGTGAAGCGACTCTCCTGCAGGCGATTAGCCAGGAGCTCGAACCAGGATCCTTACGCCAGTCCTTGCGCTTCATGCCACATATGCTCAGTGTTTCCTTTTTATAAATAAAAAAAAAAAATTTTAAGTTTTGGTCCATACTCCCAGTGGGGGAGAAGTGTTAGGGGAAGATGACTAGAGGGCTCTGAAACCCAATTCCATCAGGACATGGAGAGAGAAGAAGAAAAAAAGAAAGGACACTTGGAAGTAATAAGAGGTGTAGCTGTCACTTAGGAGGACAAAGCAGGACCATAGAAGAAATGGGTTCATATATATATTTATAGAAGTGACAGTCATCCCATATCTGTGATCTCAGCAGAACTACTGCAGTTTCCAATGGAGGGAACGGGGACACAGAACTCTGATGGTGATACCTGTTATAATTTTTATATAATTTTGAAATTTTCTAATTTTCCTGATACTTTTGTACATCAATATTAGATCACTAATAAAAAATCACTTAATGTTGCCATTAAAAAAAAAGCTCCTAGATTTATTGACTTTCTTTTTTAAAAAAATATTTATTTATTCCCTTTTGTTGTCCTTATTGTTTTATTGTTGTAGTTATTGATGTAATCATTGTTGGATAGGACAGAGAGAAATGGAGAGAGGAAGGGAAAACAGAGAGGGGGAGAGAAAGATAGACACCTGCAGACCTGCTTCACTGCCTGTGAAGCGACTCCCCTGCAGGTGGGGAGCCAGGGGCTTGAACCGGGATCCTTATGGCGGTACTTGCGCTTTGTGCCATGTGCGCTTAACCCACTGCCTTACCACCTGACTCCCAATTTATTGACGTTCAAGTTTTGCCTGTGGTTGCCTTATAAGGCCAAACCAAATGATCTAAGTAAGTACGGTCAGCAGGCCCAACATTCCCACGCCAGCACTAGATAATGAAAAAGCTTTACATTATTTGAAATGTTAACCCAGTTTTTAAAGAAAAATTCAAACCTGACACCTTACATTGCATAAACAAAAAATAGAATTGTAAAAGTGCATACATAAATCAAGACATTTATTACATAAAATATTTCATCTTATAGACTCATAATAATGGGCCAATCACACATTTATATACTTTCTTCAGAGCCCTTTGCCTTGACGACTTCAATGAATTGGAACACTGAACACTCTCAGACAACTCTTCCTGTGCTTTGTGAAGAACTCTATTATTCCTAAGTCAACTGAACCAGTGTATCTGCAATGTTAGTGGGTGTCTGTCTAGCTGGCCTTATGTTGTTAAATGGCCTTCTGGGCTTTACCTGGACTTAAAAAAAGTAGGGAAACTACTTTATCTTGTTCTAGTTTTCTATATTGTTTAAAGAGTTCTGGCCTTTCTGTAATAGTTCTACAGCCTTGTAGCATGTCTGTCAGCGACATCCTCACGTTAGGAAGAGTGCTCTTGAGCATAAACTTCCTGAATTGTAGGGTCATAGGTAAGCTTGTGGAGTGGCGGCTTGGTTATATATATATATATATATATATATATATATATATATATATATATATATATATATCAAAGTATACCTAGCTTCCTTAACATAGCTATAGTGTCTTGATAAGTACTCCATTTTCTTGAGGCTTCACAATTTGTTAGATCCAGCATTGGGAAAGCCAGTCTCCAAGCTGCTGTGATCCAGTCAAGCCCGGGCTTCGTGTCGCCTCTGCCTGTTTCTAAAACTTGCTCTAGAGCGTCATGTCTAGTCGGATTTTCTGTAATATTTTTTTTTATCTTTCTCATTTCTGCATCTGTTAACATTCTAGTGTCAGCTCCTTTTTCCCAGAGCTTGGCCACGTATTAAGCGTCCTTCATATTGTTTTGGGAGTAGTCTTGTCTTATCTGCTGTGCCTGTTGGAGAGTGTATGCTCTTATTTCAGTCACTAACTCACTAGGTCTGCCTACTCCTGGGATGCGTGGGCCTGGGGTTTTAACTGTGGATCATGTACTGGGAAGGATGGGGTGGTGTCTGACCCATCTTCCACCCCCTTCAAAGGATTAGTCTCTATTTCTTTACCATATTAGTGGCTAGCCTTTTGTCCAATATTCTTTGTCTAGGTCCACTATAGTTTTCATTAATATGCTAGGTAGGTACTTCCTGTGCTGTTCTGTTGTTCGCTCCACTAGAGGCTGTGCAAGCTGTGGGTTTGTTAGTGGGTATTTGACCTTACTGGGTTTAGCCTTTGTTCTCTTAGTAACGACTTTGCCCGTATCTCCTCAGGACCATTCTATGGCATCTGTCTCTTCATTGTCCTCATCAACCATCATGCCTTTGAATTTTTGCAAGAATCGTTTCATCTTGTCAATTTGGTGGCCCAATTATAAAGAAATTTCATACATCTTTTCTTTAGATACCAGACTAAATTTGATCTCGGAAGGTGTTGTATAAGATTTGTAAGTTTTGTCTGCCCCTGGTACCAGACGCTTAGCCAGCCAATGTCTCATCAGCCTTTTTTCCTCACCTATGAATCTTCCTACAGTCCTGGCCTCCGTAGAGGGCTCCTTTCCGCAGTTGTCCTCCCAGGTGGCGGGTAAGCGGGCCTAGTCTCTTTCCCTTTGCCTAAGATCTAGATCTCCGTCCTAAGTTACCCGGTCTCAGGACATGGAGTTTCCTCCACGCCCGTGCCTGCGTACAGGTGGGGGACACTAGGTTTCAGAGAGTTGGTAGTAATTCTGCTTGGGCTAGAGTTCTGATTCCAGCTCCAGAGGTTTAACACTAAATTTTACAATAGCAAAAAGCGCACCAGCACTTCTGATCACTATGGATGCCCCAGTACTCAAGTAGAGTTATATTAGCATTAGGTGGGCATCCTGCCGACTACGCCAGCTGTCGCTAGCAAGGTATAGGAATAAGGACTCACTCGGAGAGCGTGTCCCGTTAAGCAATGTTGATATGCATGAGACCCCTTCTGTTTCATTTGGTTTAGATCCCCCCTGCTTAACACTATTCTATTTACATAACCACTTCATTCTATTTACATAACCACTGTTAACAAGTTCCACCCTCCCTCCAGGGCATTTGTGGTTCAGTGATAGGATTCTCGCCTAATCTGCCCCCTCTTTGTCACACTCTGATTTTCACCAGTCACTTTTCTCTCCACCCTCTCTATGTCACATCCTGTTTCCACCCTACTTGGCAAGTATATATAAAGACAGCATTGTGAGTTTTACAGTACCTAGAGTTTAGCTTAGCTCGGCTGCATCCTGCATGAATAAAGAGATACTGCCTACAGCTCAACCATGAGTCCCTGGTCGTCTGTTACCCGCCTGTGAAGCCAGCCAGGAGAAAACAACATAACCCGTCGTAAACAACAAAGCAATAATTCTTTACTTACTTAGATGCCAGAGAAGGGTCACACAGCTCACACAACACACAGTCAACCCGCTATCTCTCCTTACTCAGTAGTTGTTTGCAGGTAAGGCTCACGACGTGTCACCAGTCGCTGCGTCACCGAGTTGATGGTCCTTCATCCGCTGGCATGACCAGATGAACGAAGGTCTCTGGAAGCTGGGGAAGCAGCTACTTATCCTGGCCACGTGTGCTTAAGTCTCTAGCACCACTGGCAGCATCCCGGTTAGTAGCAGTGACAGTGCTTCATTCAGCTGGTTTCTGAGCCTCTGTATATACTAACTTGCCTCTGCTTTTAAGGTTACATCACCATTGGACAATCAGGTTCAGGTTGACATTAGAGTAATTCTTATCCTACTTATACCTATGTCTCTGTCTTATCACACTATGCAGGTGCACTATGGTTACTATGGTAACATGTTCACTACACAGGAAGACAGTGGGGGTAAGTATTCTGTAAGTATCTTCCCCCTTCTTGGGGAGTTTTTCCTTTTTAAAATTTTTAAAAAAAATTTTTTACCATCTTTATTTAGTTTTTAGATAGAAACAGCCAGAAACTGAGAAGGAAGGGGGAGATAGAGAGGGAGAGAGACAAAGAGACACCTGCAGCCCTGCTTCACCACTTGTGAAGCTTTCCCCCTGCAGATGGGGACCGAGGGTGTGAACACGGGTCCTTGTGCACTGTAACATGTGCGCTCAACCAGGTGCACCACCACCTGGCCCCCTTTTTAAAAATTTAACTGGAAGTTAAATTAAGTGTCTTTTTTGCCTGTATACATCTAGAAATAAAGAGATCTTTACAAATATCCTGTTATGTCCCTTCTGTCAGATGGTCTGATGGAAGCAAACTGTCTTTTTGTATAAAGCAAGACTTCAAGATCAGAGGCAATCTCTCAGGAGAGATTCAGATTTTCTTCCATTAAGGGAGTCAGATAGCAGACACAATCAGTACACAGGTTAACAAAACAAGTATACACTGTTCCATGCATGGTTAGAAACATCTGGACTTTTCATGATAACAAAACACTGATTTCTCTGTTGAAAGCCTATGAGCAAAGTTGCTCTGCTTTTTATCTTCTTTAAAAGATAGAGAGAGTAAAAGAGAGAGAAAAGACTTATTGATTAAGGAGGGAGATAGAGAACCAGAGCTTCATTTCTGGCACTTACGATGCTGGGGATTAAACCCAGAACTTCACACGTCAAAGACTAACACTTTGTCTGCTGTGCTACCTCCCAGACTGATTTTTTAGGGATATTTATAGATATATCTTTAGGATTTCAAGTTAAAAATAAAAGGTGTGTGGTACAATTATAACATTGGCTATTAAAAGGTACAAGAATCGTTTGTTGACTGCAGTAACAATTATAGAGCACCAACACAATATAGTTGATTGGAAAACTTGCTTAACTTCATATCATACCAATTAGAATATTCCAGAACAGAGGCCAGGCAGTGAAGCATCTAGTACTTGCCATGTTTAAGGGAGAAAGCCTCACTAGGTAAAGCAGTGCTGCTGGTGTCTCTCCCTCTCCCTACCTTTCCTTCCCAACTCAATTTCTGTCTGTAGCCAAAATAAATAAATAAATATTTTTTAAAATTAAAAGTCCACACTTGGAAAAGAGAGAAAGAGAAGCATATAAACTACTAGGAAGGTCACATAATTTTAAGTTTCATTTATCAAGAGAATTTCTGCATACTTATAAAATAACATTAGCAGCCTTTGGGTACAGATAACTTACTTTTTAAAAATCGTGTTTTTAATTAAATAAAATAAGCATATGCAACCTACCTAAAATAGATATGTAACCAACTTGTTTGTAATAATAAAACTTTTATTTATTTATTTATTTATTTCCCTTTTGTTACCCTTGTTGTTTTTCATTGTTGTTGTTGTTGGATAGGACAGAGAGAAATGGAGAGAGGAGGGGAAAACAGAGAAGGGGAGAGAAAGAAAGTCACCTGCAGACCTGCTTCACCACTCATGAAGCGACTCCCCTGCAGGTGGGGAGCCGGAGGCTTGAACCCGGATCCTTACTCCGGTCCTTGTGCTTTGTGCCATGTGCACTTAACCCCCTGCACTACCACCTGACTCCCATAATAAAACTTTTAAGGTGTGCATTCTTTTTAAAGAAAACCCATACAATTCTGAGTAAATTTAGATTCACTGATTAGTCATTTAAGGTCTGGTGTGGGTGGTTAACTGTAGCCTACACAGGATACCCTGAGGCCAGGCTCAATCTAGGTCTTCTACCTTTTAACTAAGACACCTGGAAAACAAAAGCAAGTTAGTAGAGAGCTGAATATGAGAGCGAGAGGGGGGTAGGGGAAGAGACGGACAGCTGAGAGAGGTCCCTGACAAAGGGCTTTCGGCATCCCTGCTTCTAGAACTTTCTTTTTTAAGGCACCAAAAACAACCCTGAGGAGGAATCAGAAACAGATTGTCAGCTAACAGTCTCTGGCAATGTCTGGCAATAGCCCCAAACCAGCACTCTAAGAATTCTCCCTCCCCCTCCCTCCTGCCCCTCTCCCTCCCTCTCAAAATTTTTACATCACAAATTTCTTGGCCAAGAAGAGTCAAAATTTCACATCGAGAATTCTTTTTAAGTCAGACGTCATTTTGAAGTCTACGTAATTCTGTAAAGAACGCACTTTTGTCTGGGATGTTTCATTTTTAATGGAATCTGTTGGTGCTAGAAAGCAAATAGGGGTGGGGGTGAGGGTGGTCGTGCAGTAGCTCAACGGGTTAAGCGCACATAGTGGAAAGCAAGGACCCAGTCACAGATCTGGGTCAATAGGAAAGCTGTCTCCCCCCCCCATCCCGCTCCTCACCTGCAGGGGGGGCCGCCTCGCACCCGGTGAAGCAAGGCTACAGGTGTCTGTCTTCCCCTCCCCTCCTCCCTCAATTGCTCTGTCCTGTCCAAAAAAAGAAAAGAAAGAAAGCAGACAGTAAGTTGCAGACATAATCATGATCCCGCCCCCCCCCCCCCCCCACTTCTCTGGGCAGATGACCTCACCAATGTGCCCTGGAATCTCACCTCTCCAGATCCTTACCCTCCCCTAGGGAAAGATAGAAACAGGCTGGATGGATCGACCTGCCAATATCCATGTCCAGTGGAGAAGCAATTACAGAATCCAAAACTCCCACCTTCTGCACCTCAAAATAATAATTTTGATCCATATTCCCCGTGGAGGATGAGTGACAGGAGGAAGAAGATAAGAGGGTTCTGAACTCCAGCTCTATCAGGGCTCAGAGAGGAAAAAGAGGGACATTTGGATATAGTAATAGGGTTACGTGTTGTTTGGAATGGAAGAGAAGATGGCACCTTAAAAAAAAGGAATATAGGCGTCGGGCAGTGGCGCAGTGGGTTAAGCGCATGTGGCACAAAGCGCAGGGACCGACGTAAGGATGCCGGTTCGAGCCCCAACTCCCCACCTGCAGGGGAGTCGCTTCACAGGCGGTGAAGTAGGTCTGCAGGTGTCTATCTTTCTCTTCCCCTCTCTCTCTGTCTTCCCCTCCTCTCTCCATTTCTCTCTGTCCTATCTAACAACGAACAGCATCAACAATGGCAATAATAATAACCACAACGAGGCTACAACAACAAGGGCAACAAAAGGGGGGGAAATGGCCTCCAGGAGCGGTGGATTCATGGTGCAGGCACCGAGCCCAGCAATAACCCTGAAGGAAAAAAATAAAGGAATATAAATATGCCTACTAGCTATCTACAAAATGGAGGACCCCCCAACACTTCATCTGCACTATTCCAGCCTTTAGGTCCATGATTGTTCAACAATTTGTTTGGCTTTTTATGTTAACTCTCTTTTCAGCCACCAGGTTCCAGATGCTGGCGTGATGCCGACCAGACTTCCCTGGACAGACGACCCCACCAATGTGTCCTGGAGCTCCCTCTTCCCCAGAGCCCCACCCCACTAGGGAAAGAGAGAGACAGGCTGGGAGTGTGGATGGACCTGTCAACAGCCATGTTCAGCAGGGAAGCAATTACAGAAGCCAGACCTTCCACTTTCTGCATCCCACAATGACCTTGGGTCCATACTCCCAGAGAGATAAAGAATAGGAAAGCTGTTAGGGGAGGGGGGGGAATACAGAATTCTGGTGGTGGGAACTGTGTGGAGTTGTACTTATTCTTAATCCTCTTATCCTATGGTTTTGTTAATGTATCCTTTTTTAAATAAATAAAAACAATTTAAGGAATGTAGATAGACAGTTGTAGAAATAAGTTTACTCATGTCTGCAACCTTAGGAGAACTTCTGTGACTTGCAGTAGAAGGATTGGGGATTCAGAACTCTGATGGTGAGAACAGTATGGAATATACCCCTGTTGACATGTAATTTTATAAATCAATATTAAATTACCAATAAAAATAAATAACACTTGATTTACTAAGTAGAGAAATGAAATATTTCTTGAATAATTCGTGCAATTTGCGTGTTAAAATCCACTGTGTACAATACCCCCGCCTTCAGTATTTCTCAGCATGCTTAGAATCAAGCTAGACTGCTGTTTTGCTGCCGCCTTGTGGAGACCCAGAAGAATGCACCTGATAGAGAGCGGTACTCAGGAAATCCCTATGTGGTCTTTAGATATTAAAATTATACATGTCCAGGGAAGCCTGGCCGGCATCCTGATGACATCTGGAACCTGGCGACCTAGTAATGAAGCTGAAGGGTTGTCATTCCACACGTGAAGTCTCTGGACACAGTCTGAAGTGAAGCATGTTGAGGTGGCAATTGTTGCATTGGTTAGGTTATGATCGGCAAATGCAATATTATTTGATATGGATTGGGAGAGGTATACGGGAAAGTGGGTCCTATCCAAGGGTTCCAGGACTGGGGGAAGTAGAGGCTCTGTAGTGGAGATGTGAGGTTCCTGCTGTCTTAGGGTTCAAAAAGACAATCGATAGTTAATGTTATCATCACATCCCAGAGACCCACCCTACTAGGGAAAGAGAGAGGCAGACTGGGAGTATGGACCGACCAGTCAACGTCCATGTTCAGCGGGGAAGCAATTACAGAAGCCAGACCTTCTACCTTCTGCAACCCACAAGGACCCTGGGTCCACGCTCCCAGAGGGATAGAGAATGGGAAAGCTATCAGGGGAGGGGGTGGGATATGGAGATTGGGTGGTGGGAATTATGTGGAGTTATACCCCTCCCACCCCATGGTTTTATTAATTAATCCTTTCTTAAATAAAAAAGAAAAAGAAAAAAAATAAAATTATACATGTGTCTTCACTGTAAAAATCTGAAGCAACTAGGGGTGGATAGGATGAGTGACAAAGAGCAGGTCTCGGGACTGGGCAGCGGCACACCTGGTTAAGCGTACACACCACAGTGCACAAGGACCTGTATCCCACTCAGCAGTGAAGCAGGGCTGCAGATGTCTCTCTTTCTCTCTGTTCCTCCCCCTTACTTTTCTCTGTCAATTTCTCTTTGTAAATATATAAATAAGTATCTGATAGATGCTGGTCTAAGATCCAAGTCCTTGACCCACTTGGAATTTACTTTTGTATTTGGTGAAATACAGTGATTCAGTTTCATTCTTCTGCATGTTTCAACCCATTGTTTCCAACACCATTTGTTGAAGAGACTCTGCTTTCCCCATGTAATAGTCTGGGCCCTTTTGTCAAAGATTAGATGTCCATAGGTATGGGGCCTCATTTCTGGGCTCTCAATTCTATTCCACTGGTCAGTGTGTCTGTTCATGTTCCAGTACCAAGCAGTTTTGATGACAATGGCCCTATAATACAGTCTATCAGATACTTAGAGGAAAATATTGGCAGAACTTTTTTCCGCATAAATTTTAAAGACATTTTCAATGAAACGAATCCAATTACAAGGAAGACTAAGGCAAGTATAAACCTATGGGACTACATCAAATTAAAAAACTTCTTCACAGCAAAAGAAACCACTACCCAAACCAAAAGACCCCTCACAGAATGGGAGAAGATCTTTACATGCCATACATCAGATAAGAGTTTAATAACCAACATATATAAAGAGCTTGCCAGACTCAACAACAAGACAACAAATAACCCCATCCAAAAATGGGGGGAGGACTTGGACAGAATATTCACCACAGAAGAGATCCAAAAGGCCGAGAAACACATGAAAAAATGCTCCAAGTCTCTGATTGTTAGAGAAATGCAAATAAAGACAACAATGAGATATCACTTCACTCCTGTGAGAATGTCATACATCAGAAAAGGTAACAGCAGCAAATGCTGGAGAGGGTGTGGGGTCAAAGCAACCCTCCTGCACTGCTGGTGGGAATGTCAATTGGTCCAACCTCTGTGGAGAACAGTCTGGAGAACTCTCAGAAGGCTAGAAATGGACCTACCCTATGACCCTGCAATTCCTCTCCAGGGGATATATCCTAAGGAACCCAACACATCCATCCAAAAAGATCTGTTTACACATATGTTCTTGGCAGCACAATTAGTAGTAGCCAAAACCTGGAAGCAACCCAGGTGTCCAACAACAGATGAGTGGCTGAGCAAGCTGTGGCATATATACACAATGGAATACTACTCAGCTGTAAAAAATGGTGACTTCACTGTTTTCAGCCGATCTTGGATGGACCTTGAAAAAATCATGTTGAGTGAAATAAGTCAGAAACAGAAGGATGAATATGGGATGATCTCACTCTCAGCCCGAAGTTGAAAAACAAGATCAGAAAAGAAAACACAAGTCGAACCTGAAATGGAATTGGAGTATTGCACCAAAGTAAAAGACTCTGGGATGGGTGGGTAGGTGGGAGGGGAGAATACAGGTCCATGAAAGATGATGAATGACATAGTGGGGGTTGTATTGTTAAATGGGAATCTGGGGAATGTTATGCATGTACAAACTATTGTATTTACTGTTGAATGTAAAACATTAATTCCCCAATAAAGAAATAAATTATTAAAAAAAAAAGAAAGAGAGAAAGAAAGAAAGGCAACGGAAAACCTGCTTCACCACTTGTGAAGGGACTCCCCTGCAGGTGGGGAGCGCAGCGCTCCAACTAGGATAAAAAAAAATATATATATATATATATAAATAAGTAAGTAAATATAGAGGGGCCAGGTGGTGGCGCAACTGACACAAGGACCTGGGTTCAAGCCCCCAGCCTCCACCTGCAGGGGAAAGCTTTGCGAGCGGTGAAGGGGGGGCTGCAGGTGTCTGTCTTCCTCTTTATCTCCCCTTCCTTTCAATATCCACTGTCTCTATCAAATAAATAAAAAAATAATAAAAATTTTAAATCATAGAATTGTCACAGGTCCCAGGTTTGACCCGACCCCTCTTATACGTGGCAGGTAAACTGGACCACCAACCTCTCGTGAATAGTTACATATGGGCAGGCCAATGACACCCCTGGTTGAGTATAAACAGTGCACAAGGACCCAGGTTCAAGTCCCCAGTCCCCAGTCTCTACCTGCAGAAGGGAATCTTGAGTAGTGGTGAGGCAGAGCTGAAGGTGTCTCCTTCTCTTTCCATCTCTCTTCCCCTTCCCTTTCAGTTTCTGACTAGCTCTCTGCTTCTCTGCCTGCGTCTTGCCTCTCATGTTCTGTCTGTATCTGTCAAAAAGGAAAAAAGAATATGGCCACTGGGAGCAATGGATTCATTGTGCAGGCATGAGCCTCAGTGGGAAACTGGTAACAATAAAGTAAATAAGCATACAGAAATGGCTAAGTGAATAAATAGTAAAAAAAAAAAAAAAAAAAAATCCCTTAAAGTCGAGTTTTTCACTATCATAGGAAGATTAGGAGGTGTATCTTAGTTACATTCCTTTGTGTATTTAGTTGAGTGGACAGAGTGAGGCAAGCGAAGTAGGGGGTAGGAGAGGAGGGTGTCTAGGGCAAAGTAGTAAATATTTGATGAGCCTATTTATGGAGCCTTCCTTAAAAGCCTTTCTAGTTGCTTGCTGAGTTTATGAGGTCCAAGTCCAATCACAGCAGACTATTAAGCACTTTTACTTTGAGGCATACAGTTACCCCTAACCATTTCTAGCATTCTGAAGAGTCTGTAGACTTTTTTTCTCCACAGGGGCTGGACCAATTCACACTCCCACAAGTAATGTAGAAGAGTTACTTTTCTCCACAGCCTCTCCAGTCGATCGTGTTCCTGTCTTTCCTAACGACAGTCTCCTAAGTGTAAAGTGATATCTCATTGCTGTTTTTATTGCATTTCACTGATCATTAGTGACTAAGATTTTTTTTTTTTCATGTATCTGTTAGCCCTCTGGATCTCTTCTTTGGAGAGAAGACTCTGCCAAAGTCCTTAGCTGGTTTTCAATGGAGTTGCTTTTTGGTTTTTTAATGCTGAGTTTGGTGACTTCCTTATGTATTGTGGTTTTTAGCCCTTTCTTTTATGTATGAAATGTAAGTTGTCTGTCCTACTCTGTGAGGAGTCCAAGAGAAGGTTTAAACTTTCCTGGAAACAAATAAAAATGAAGATGTGAGCTCTCAGATCATATGGGACACAGCAAAAGCAGGGAAGTTTATAGCAATTTGTTTAAAAAAAAAAAAAAAAGCTCAAATAAATAATACAACCCACGCCTGAAGGATTTTAGAAAAAGAAGAACAGAAGAAACTCAAAGTAAGTAGAAGGAAGGAATTGACAAAAACTATGGCAGAAATAAATAACATTGAAAACAAAACAAAAAAAAATAGGACAGATCAATGAATCTAACAGCTGGTTCTTCAAAAGGCTAAACAAAGTTAACAAACTCTTACTGAGACTCACAAGAAAAAAGAGAGTAGATCCTAATAATTAGGAGTGTGAAGGAAAGGATAGAAATTACAGCAAACACCAATGAAATCTGAAGAATTATAAGCAGTTTCTATAAACAACTATACGCCATTGACGCGGCCAATCTAGATGAGATGGATAAATTCTTACAGTCACATGACCTTCCATAACTGAGTCAGTAGGAATTGAAAAACATGAACAGGCCAGTCATAATAAAAGAAGTTGAGACAGTAATCAAGAGTCCCCCCCACCAAAAAAAAAAAAAAAAGCCCAGGATAAGATAGATGGTTTTATGAATGAGATATAAGATTTGAGAGGGGCGGGTGGTGGCGCACCTGGTTGAGCTTACACGTGACAGCGCAAAGACCCAGCTGGAGCTCCCGCCCCCCACCTACAAGGGAAAAGCTTTGAGAATGGTGAAACAGGGCTTGAAGTGTCTCTCTGTCTCTCTTCCTCTCTAGTTCCCTCTGCCCTCTCGATTTCTGACTGTCTCTATCCAATAAATAAACCTAATTTTTAAAAATTAATATTTGATTGCACTCACCAAAGTAGAGAGAACCAGACTTTAAACTGTGTCTGAGATATATGAAATTTTATTTTCATTAAGAACAAAATTCTGATTTTACTTTTCTAATTTTTCAAACAAAACAAATTCCAAGAGGAAGTAACTAAGCATAATTGTAAAATACATCTGACACCCAGTCTGCTAAAGCAAACATGTCCTTTGGAAGAATAGAATATTTCCTGGTAACTATAAACTTGCAACAGAAACACTAATGACAAAGAGTGATAAATCAGTAAACTTTTGATATAAAAGCATGTTTGTTCTCCATTCAATAAAGACTTCCAAAAATCAGTGGTTTGGAAGTAATTAAATTTGTGATGTTTTGATTATCAAAGCCCAGGTTCAACTGTCACTTTTCTCAGAGTTGCTGCTAATCTCTAAGCTATTCAAGCCCTCTGTTTAATAGGCCCGAGTTCTCCTTATACTAAATTTTTGTGTAAAAATCTTAGGATTAATTTCACAATTATGAAACTATTCAGACTCTCCTTAAAACACCAAATCATTAAGCACGGGTTAAAAGCAGGTGGCACAAAGCGCAAGGACCAGCATAAGGATCCCCAGTTCGAGCCCCAGGCTCCCCACCTGCAGGGGAGTCGCTTCACGAGCGGTGAAACAGGTCTGCAGGTGTCTATCTTTCTCTCCCCTTCTCTGTCTTCCCCTCCTCTCTCCATTTCTCTCTGTCCTATCCAACAACAATGACATCAATCATAACTACAACAATAAACAACAAGGGCAACAAAAGGGAATAAATAATAAATAAATGTTAAAAAAAAAAACACATCAAATCCATTAGTAATTAGTTAATTTCTAAGACTAATGTGAAATGGCTAATTTACTAATAAACTTTGAAGGGTGATATCTAAATTTTATTCCTCCTTAAAGCTTATATTAGCAAATTAATTCATAGTAGTAAAAATAGATTTATTCATTTTTTTATTGCCACCAGAGTTACCACTGGGGCTTGGTGCCAGCACTACAAATCCACCACTCCCATGGCCGTTATAGCCCTCCCTCGCCTCCTTCCTTTCTCTTTCTCCATTCACCCCCTTCACTTGCTTTTTTCTCTCTTTATCCCTTTTTTTTTCCCCTGTTTTATTTGATAGGACAGAGAAAAATTGAAAGGAGAGGATAAGATAGAGAGGGAAAGAGAAAGAGAGACACCTTCAGACCTGTGTCACCATTTGTGAAGCCTCCCCCCCTCCCCCGCAGATGGGGAGTGAGGGCTCGATCCCCCTGCACATGGATCACCATGTAAGTGTTCTCAACTGGGTGTGTCACTGCCTGGCCTCCAGCGGTAAAGATTTTATGGAAAGTGTCTGTGAAGATAAAGTAATCCATTGTGATTATTATTGTGTTTCAAGGATGCTGGCTTTTCTATAACACTTTTTAAAAAATTATTTATAAAATGGAGATATTGATAAGAAAACTCAGAATAAGATTTCTTTCAAAATGTGAATTGTATGGTAGGATAACTTTAGTTTAGTAGCATGCGACAGTTCCCTGTTCTTCATATGGTGATGATATCCCAGAACAGGATAACAGTATTCAAATACCTGTATGCTAGATATTTGTTTCAATGTTCTTTAGGGTGATTTTTTTGAGTAGCATATTTTTTTGATTCCATGTCAAGCACAGAAGCCAGACTCATGCATTGCCACTAAGCAACCTCCTTCCCTGTCCAACTTTGTTCTGCCTTTAGAAAAAGAGAAAGTCATAATGATAAGGAGAAGGAGGCAGAGAGAGAGAGAGAGAGAGAGAGAGAGAGAGAGAGAGAGCAGAGTATCACTTCAGATTGCCTGGAGTTCTCCCTGCTACTCTCAGGCAGCGTCCAGACTGGTTCTTTGCATGGCCAAGAGCCTTGGGTACATGAGATGGGCGGTGTATGACTGAGCCCCCTTCCTGTCTCATGAGTGATAGATAACATTTTAACAGGGGATCCACAGTGTTGGGTCTGAAGTCCTCTGCTTCTCTGACCCACCCTCCTTTTTCTTCCACTTAAAAGCTCTCCCGATTTAAGTTCCCTCTGTTCCTGTCTGTTTTTTCTTTCTGCAGTGGTCATTGCCACCCACTCCAAAGTCCGTCACTCTCCCAAATTTCCCATCCCATTTCCCAGCCTCCTGTGTGCCTTGCTTGTATAATGTTGATATTTTTATTCTAAGGAGAATAATTTGTATTTTGTGGTGTAATAAGCTTAGTAACTAACACTCAGCCATATGCTTAGCTGAATGCCTGGCAAGTCATATTTAACTTTCATAGCATCACTTGAGTTGTGACCAGTTACAATCCGAATTTGCAGACAGATGATGACACTGGGGAGAGTTTGTATCTCTGGGTTTGAATCTCACCTAACCACATATTTACTGGGTGATTTTAAGTAAGTAATTTTACCTTCCTAACTCTGCATATAATAGCATAACTGTGCCTAGTTAGCAGCAGTTTAACGGTCGGGGAATCTATGCAAACGATGAAATTCAGAGTGTAGGGTAATGTTCATAGCTTAAGTAGTTAAGCTCAATGTACCTGGGCTCAAAATTTCATTTTCGCTTCTCTCTAACTTCTCAATGTTGGCAACCCTACTTACTGTTATTTCTCTTCTCCTGATACTGTTCCACGGTCAGACTGCAAGTTACTCCACATGCATTGCTTATGAAGTGACCCTCCTGCAGGTGGGGAGCCAGGGGCTCAAACAGGGATCCTTGTACATCACACTATGTGGGCTTAACCCAGTGTGCCATCACCTGGACCCCAAGGTTTGTCTTATTCATTCCTTTATACGTTCCCATTTTAGAAGAGCCTTAAATGGTTATAACAAAAAAGAATTAGGCTGCACAATTTGTTTGGCTTCGTATGTTAACTCTCTTTTCAGTCACCAGGTTCCAGATGTCATCAGGATGCCGGCCAGGCTTCCCTGGACTGAAGACCCCACCAATGTGTCCTGGAGCTCCGCTTCCCCAGAGACCCACCCTACTAGGGAAAGAGAGAGGCAGACTGGGAGTATGGACTGACCAGTCAACGCCCATGTTCAGCGGGGAAGCAATTACAGAAGTCAGACCTTCTGTAACCCACAATGACCCTGGGTCCATGCTCCCAGAGGGATAGAGAATGGGAAAGCTATCAGGGGAGGGGATGGGATATGGAGATTGGGTGGTGGGAATTGTGTGGAACTGTACCCCTCCTACCCTATGGTTTTGTTAATTAATCCTTTCTTAAATAAAAAAGAAAAAAAAAGAATTAGGCTGCCATTTACCTAATGAAAATGATGCTTATGAACAAATGTCCTTGTGTATTGCCTGTGAACCACTGTACTAGCTGTGCAAATTATTTTCCTGGCCTAGGCCTGGTTTCTAAGGTGACTTATACACTGATGACAGAATTATGGTTTCTTGTTACCTTGAGAGGAAGGAGAATGAATTCTTGGGTAAGTTGTCCCTCCCCATCATCTTTACTGAAGTAAAATACATCGCTGTTGTTAGAACTATTGATGAACCAGAACAAAAGATAATATGACACCAAAGAACAATTGCATTGCGTATAACAAAAGAAATCAGAGACCTTCCACTAACTGGCCGAGCACATCTTTCTTCTATTGGCTTTGCTCCCTGTATGTGGTGCTGTGGCTGAAAAGACCAACACCTGCTCATCTCCGCTCACCATTCTGTGTAAATACGGCAGAGGACTTCCTTGACTTGTTGCTGAGACACCTTGTTTGTTGTGCTTAAACTCGTTAACCTGATTCCACACACACATACACACACACCGCAAGTCCACGTGTTGAAATCCTTAAACTCAGTGTGATGATGTTTGAAGGTAGGGCTTTGGAGAGAAGATTAGACCATGAGGATAAAGGTTCATGCATAGGATCAGTATTCATCTAAAACAGACTCCAGAGAAGGTCTTTGGGCTTTTTGTCAGATGAGAATATAAAGATCTCTGGAACCTGCAAGAGGACCCTCTCTCCACCTTGCTGGCACCTTGATCTTGACTGCCCATCTCAGAACCGTGAGAAATAAATTACCTTTTTTTTTCCCCTACTAAAGCCACCCAAACTTATAGAATGTTACAACAACCCAAGTAGAATAAAACATTGCTAATCTGAAGTTATCACGAGCATCTACCTTACCAAGTTAGCCTTTCAGAAAAACACAATTCTCATCTCTTTCTTACCCTGCTCTGGCATGCAGTGCTATGTTAAAGCGTTCTTTTGCTGTTGGTTTACATGCTCTTTGATTATCTTTTCACTTTGTAAAACTTCTACCTGAGAAATTCCAGTACCCAATTATATAATTCTCCTCTGTTCATTTCCTCTCCCCAGTCCCCCGTTTATTTCTACCTGTACTCAACCCTCTTCTGCTTCATTCACTTGAGTTGCATGAACTCTCACAGGTGGGTTCCACGTCTGCTTGGCCTCTGCCATCTACCTGCCCTCACTCCACTTCCGTGCTTCACCACAGTCATATCGCCAACCACCCTAAATCAATTCTTCAATACTAGGTTGATAAAATAAGAGGGTTTTTTTTTTGTCTGTTTTTGCTTGTTTTGTTCTTTTTTTCCCTATCAACTATTTCCTGTTCTCAGGGAGGGTAATTCTTTCATTTTCTCATCTTTAAGGAAATAGATTCTTCTGGTAACATTGGATTCCTTCTTTTCCATAGTAAAGCATATCAAAATTGTACCTTTTTTTCCTCTAATGTTTGTTTATGTTGTTTATTTGTTTTGCCACCAAGGTTACCACTGGGGTTCTAATCTGCATGATTCAACTACTCCTGAGGGATTTTTTTTTTAATACAAGGTGAGAAAAGGAGAAAGAGGGAAAGGAGAGAGAGAGGGAGGGAGGGAGAGGAAAGAGACCACAGCACTGACCCACCATTCATGAGGCTCCCCCCATGCAGATGCCCTCATGTGGTAACATGGGGCTGAAACCCAGGTCTTCACACATGCTGAAGTGTGCATCCTCCCAGTCCTGTTCTAGTTATCTTTTATAATCGAATTTTCATAACTACCTGTCATTTAGCTTCACAAAATGTTTTATTTATCCTGCCCCATTTCACTTTTTTATGGGGTATAGACAGAGAGAAATTGAGAGGAGAAGAAGAGACAGACAGACTGCTGCAGCCCTGCTTCACCACTCCTGAAGCTTTCCCCCTATAGGTGGGAACCAGCGGCTTGAACCTGGGTCCTTGTGCATTGTAATGTGAGCGCTTAATCAGCTACACCACCACCCGGCCCCTCACCCATTTCACTTCTTTTCTTCATCTTAGGCACATGTTTGCTTCTGACTCTTTGAGTGTTGCCATGGGACAAAATCTGTGCCTGACCCTGAAAGGCTGACCAGTCCTCCTTCCTTGCTTAAAAGATACTTGCCAAGCTTCACCATCTCACTTCTTTTTTAAATTAATTAATTTATTTATTAGATAGAGACAGAGAGAAATTAAGAAAGGAGGGAGAGGCAGAGAGAGAGAGACAAAGAGACACCTGCAGCATTGCTTCACCACTCATGAAGCTTCTGCCCTGCAGGTGGGGACCAGGAGCTTGAACCTGGGTTCTTGCGCACTGTAATGTGTGCACTCAACCAGGTGAGCCACCACCAGGGCCCCCCCATCTCACTTCTTTATCTTGCGCTATAAAGGATGATACCTTAAGGAAATTAGGGAATCGTATGGAACAGGCTGTAGCAAGTTCCAGATTATTAAGAAGATTTGAGAATGGGATCAATTACTCAATTTAAATTGAAAAGAAACAAGTTTCAGTTTAGTTCGGTTTGCTGATAAAGCACTTTAACCTTGACTGAGATGCAAACATTACCAAATCCAGAGTTAAATCTTTTTAAAAAGAGTATTTATTTATTAAAGATTTATTTATTTATTTTTGCCAGAGCACTGCTCAGCACTGCTGATTACTCTGATGGTGCTTGGGATTGAACTTGGAAACTTTGGTGCCTTTGGCATGAAAGTCTTTCTGTAAAACCATTATGCTCTCACCCTAGCCCACCACCCTCCTGCCCCATCAGTTTTGCCTTCAACATTAAGTGTCAGAAATGCTGCAGTGCATTCATGATAACTAGCCTCCTTTGCGTTTCTCTTTCACAAACAGAGGCCAGGACTTTGGACCTAAGTTTTTACTGAGGCTGTAGGAAAAGGGTTGAAAGTTTCTCTGTAAACAGAATGAAGCTAAAAATACAACATCTTGGGAAGAATATGAGATCAAAATTAGACAGTCTTCCCTCCTGGGTATGCACCAAAACAGACTAGACAAGCGGAGGAATGTTAGACAAGAAAAGAGAAATGAGAAGTCAATGACGGCAGCAAGAGTTAGAAAGCACAGAGAAACAGACAAATCCTGGGAAAACTCTTTGAGTCAGAAAAGAGAAAGAAAGAAAGAAAGAAAGAAAGAAAGAAAGAAAGAAAGAAAGAAAGAAAGAAAGAAAGAAAGAAAGAAGGAGAAAGAAAGAAAGGAAGGAAGGAAGGAAGGAAGAAAGGAAAGAAAGAAAGAAAGAAAGAAAGAAAGAAAGAAAGAAAGAAAGAAAGAAAGAAAGAAAGAGAAAGGAAGGAAGGCAGACAAGGAAGGAAGTTAGGACTTTTTCTTAACAAATCTTTTTAAATAATTATTATTTACTTTTAATGAAAGAGAGACAAAGAGAGGAAGATAGAGAGAGACTATAGCACTGCTCAGCTCTGGCTGAGAATTGAACCTGGGATCTCAGAGACTCAGGAATGAAAGCCTTTTGCAGAACCATTATGCTATCTCCCCAAGCTTAACCTTAGAGTATTTTTAAGAGGAATGTAATTTGGGGGTCAAAGTAGGAAGAGAAGTTCATGGACTGTGACCTAGACATCTTTTATTATCTTTTTATTCTATTTTCCAAGAAGTTCGACAATCTGGCTTCTTCCTAGCTAGTAATGAATAAACTTCAAATTAGTCTTATTAGATCTGTTTTCCTCGTGACAATGATGCATGATGGGTACTCGAAATTGTAAACTATAATACTTCTGAAAACATAGTACTAACTTGAGTTAAAACTATATAGGAAAAGAAGAAACCTAGAAACACACCTCAGAACATTTAAAACTTCTCTACCTCATAAACATAGCACCAAAAGGCAATGATGTTAAGTATTAATTTTTTTTTCATAAAAGCTTTAGAAAGAAAATGGCTTTTTGGAAAATGATTTTGATTAAAAAAAACATTTTAAATTAAAATCAACGTTAAGTTAGTTCTTTAACTATATTCAAAATTAAATTACAGACTAAGAAATATCACTCATTAATTAACAAATACCTACTGAGTCCCTACTGTATGTTAGATTCTGTTCTTTTGCTTTTGGGCTTTTGTTGTTGTTGTTGTTGTTGTTGTTTTGCCCACAGGGTTATTGCTAAGGCTCTGTGCCAGCACTAGGAATACACTGCTCCTAGAGGTCGTCTTTTCTCCATTGTTATTGTTGAATAGGATGGAGAGAAATTGAGAGAGGAGGGGAAGACAAAGAGAGAGAGAAAAAGATAAACACATGCAGACCTGCTCCACTGCTGGCAAAGTGACCCCTCTGCAGGTGGGGAGCAGGGGTTACCCAAAAAGGATCCTTGTGCTGGTCCTTGCACTTCACACTCTGTGCACTTAATCCAGTGAGCTCCTCCTCAGATTCTGGGGTTTAGTAGTATACAAGTGCTACTCTCTCCACACAAAGGCATTAGAGTTTATGCTGGGGAGAGGGGAGGGAAGTTACCTGGAAAGTTAGACAGCTAACTGAGATTAGACAAAGACTTTGAGGTAAAGCCACAATGAGGAACTGACAATATTCTGGGAAAGAGGAGCTGCAAGCAGAGATGAGAGACAGTTTAAAAACAAAGTGTGTTAGGATGCCAAACAAAACACCTTTGAAAGCTTCAAGAAATTCATTAAGGAGGCTACTGGTATACTGTACAAATGCCTTGTGGTCTCCACAGCCTTGCCAAAATAAAAAAAAATGCAGATGGATACAGAAAGAGTCTCAAGATACCTTCAAAATGTCCTTTTATTTAGGAGGAGGGAGGGGAATGTTACACTGACAAGAGGTATAAGAAGGAAAATGTCCAAATAGCAGGAGTAGGCAGGACCATTTAGTTTCTACAGTAAAAACTGTGGTTACCTTTGCAGAATCAACAATAATACTTCAAGAGTAAACAATGTTAAGGAGAAACAAGACATTACTTTTTAAGTACTTCCTTAATCTCATTAATGGAGCTTTCATGGTAAGATTTCATAATTATTTTGTAAATAAAATAGTGACATCTTATTGATAGTCACTAAAAGCACTGACTATCTTTTTTGTAGGTCCTTGGATTCGTATTCATGGGATTTGGTGCATGGATTTTATTAGATAAAAATAATGTTCTCACAGCTTTCGGTATGTACTTCTTCTCTGATGGAACACGGCATTTTATTTTAAACAATTGCATACATGATTTATTCAGCAGGTAGCAGGAGTTTTCTAAAGTTCTTTTAAGTATCTTCCAGTTTTCCTTCTGAAGGCCTTTGTCAATTGGTTTTAGAAACAGCTTATTAAATATTAGGGTTAAAATTCAAGCCCACATAGAAGGGGATATTTGGGAGAGGAGAGTAAAACCAGGAATTTTTACTAAAGAAGAAAAAGTATTGGCATGCAAAAAAAAAGTGGATTGATGTGTTAAACTCTAGACCTTTATTAATCTGTAGACTTGGAAACATGTTGAGAATTAACTTAGTGTCTGTGTCCAAGATAATTTCTTTTTAAAATTGGGCTCCCATAAAATGCAGTATTCTTTAAATATAAATGCATTAAATGAATTCATTTAAGTGTGTGTATGTGTGTGTGTACGTGTGTGTGTCCAGGGCCCTGCACACTTTTATCACTCTGGGTTATTTTTCATTCAGAGAGAGCAGAGATACTGAGAGGGACACCATAGCACTGGAACTTCCTCCAATACCACTCCACCTACCATGTGGTGACAGGGTTCAATCCTGAGCCAGTGTGGGTATATTGTTATATGCAAATCTGAGAAATGTTATGCATGTACAAACTATTGTAGTTAACGTTGAATGTAAAACATTAATTCCCCAATAAAGAAAATTAAAAAGAACTTGTAAGAAAAAGCAGAATATCTAAGATCATTGGGAGATCAGAGTCTATGAAGTCTAATGTTCCTACCTAGTCACAAATATCTGAGAAACAGTGAAAACATACTGTTTGGTGGTGTGGGAGATGGGGCCTGGGGCTTTGGAGGCTCAGGCTAGGGAGTCAATTTGCATAACCAGTGTCATCTACCCTCAACTCTGTTTGATCCCTTAATCCAGAGTAATTGATGAAGATAAAACATGGACTTCTACCTCTGATCGCCTCCCGTTGGCAGGCAAGCACCAATAGCCCTCAGGGGAGGTCAGTCCCAGACAAAGCCCTAGCAAGATCCCAAGGGATTCTCAGTCCATAGGCTTCAGCAGAGGGGCTGAGGTCAACCCCAATCAGCTGTGCAAAGAGACAACAGGGAATGGAGGCACAGTCAATGGAGGCAAGTCTGCTGAGTGGATTGCAAAGGAGTGAGGGAGGGGCCCTTCAAGATGAAAGAGACTGAGGACCCTTGCTCAAACAGCCTAGCAAGAATGAAGCTTCCCAAGCAAGGAGCCTTGCTGATGCCAGTCTCTTGCAACCCATCATCAGGTGGGTGCCTCCACCTGACGTTCGTTTGCTATCTCTCTAACTTCAAGACCAAGCAAGACTGAAAGCAAACACCATCTCAGCAAAAAGAAGAGTCAGAGACACTTTCTGATGTTTGAAGCACTTTATTGTAGAGAGGAATGAGTACAGTCCATTTCAGCTATCACACAATACAGGCTGGCAGGCTATCTGGAAAGACTCGAGACTCCATCCTTCCCAGCGTGAAACCTTGGCAAAGATTCTGGCACAGGGCTGTCTGTTCAGTCGGCACAGTCCAGAGAAAGTGGCTGTCACCACTGAGGAGGGGGCGATTGATTGAGGTGACCCCTACCAAGGGAAGGGTTTCCAGGGCATGAGAGATGAGCTGTGAAGGCAGATTTCCCTGAGCAGCAGCCACTCAGGTCTGGGTCTAAGGCTGGGTCTGGTTGCAGTTCTGAGTCCTGTCCTCAGGGGCACAACGGGAACTTCCACTGGTTGGCAGGGCTGTGTCTTGCTTGGGCTGAGCCTCCCAGCCCCATCTCCTGGCACAGCCAGGAGCCTGTCCTTCTTCCAGGGAAGTGCAGAAGGGTGCAGATACAGAGGAGTGCAGAGTGTGCTCCGTGGTGGGCCAGGGAGGCTGCAGGAAAAGGCCACCGGGGTGTAGACAGGAGGGCTTGTGGGGTGTCAGGCTGGGGGCTGCAGCTGAAGCCTTGGTCCTTGGGCTCCATGGTCCTGGAGAAGGGGTGAGCAAGCCCCTTGTTGTCAGCACCTATAGGCATGGCAGGGCTGAGGGCTGGGCAAGGTGAGCAGCATCTTCTTGTGGGCCTTCTTGTTCCTCCTCTTGGTGGCTCTGGCAGTGGCTGGAGCAGTGGTGGCCTCAGAGGCAGTGTGGGCGGGTTCAGCAGTGGGGGCGGTGTTCTCCTTTGAGGAGGAAGGGCTGTGTTGCCTGGCCCTGGCCTTGCCTCCTGTGGAGGGGTGGATGAGCATGGCCTGGGCAGGCAGGTCACCTGGGATTGTCCTGAGCTGCAGGTGGGTCGTGGGCCGCTTGTGTTCCTGGAGAGTTCTCCACTGGTCCAAAGTCATCTGTGCAGGTGGCGTTGGCTGGCATGGCCCCTGCGGGGACGGATGCAGCCTGGGAAGGCGTTGGTCTCTCGGGGGCTCATCGGGGCTGGTCTGCAGGCCAGGCTGTGCACTGGGCTGGACAGGGCGGGCTGGTTCTGGTGCCGGGCGGCAGGAAGCCCAGAACTCCTCCTCCTGCTGCGGCTGCGGCTGGGGTCGCTGTGTCTTGCGCAGGTAAAAGAGGACGTAGGCCTGCTGGCTGAGGGCAGAGGCCGCGTGGCAGGCGGTGACCCGAGCGTCGTCCATCTGATACCAGAGTCCTTGGGCGCTCTGCACATAGGCCAGGTAGTGTCCGCTGTGGGGCGAGCAGCCGGCGTGCACCAGCACGGCGTAGAGGCCGTAGAGCAGAGGCGGCCCCTGCGGCTGCGACGTGTATGCGCGCAGGTCCAGCTCCTGCGGGTAGGCCACGGCCTTGGCGTCTTTGCTGTGGCTCCAGGGGCAGAAGCGCTGCAGGGCCAGCACGAGCACCCGCGAAGGGCTGTGCAGGCTCGAGGTCTTGGCGGCGGCTCTCCTGTGTTGGCAGCGTCCGCACTCATAGGCGTTGTCCCCGTCCAGGCGCTCGGGCTTCACCAGCTCTTGCAGAGCTTCCTCCACACTGCAGGCGGCCTGGATGTTGAGGACGATGTCCAGGTAGGGTTCGAAGGTCTCGGACACTGAGTGGCAGTGGAGGCAGCGAATCTGAGACCTCCACAGCCCGCCGAAGATGCTGGGCACCAGCCCGGAGTCCTCGGAGCTGGTGCTGCGCGTGTGCGTGTGCGTGTGCGTGTGCGAGGGGGCTGGCCCAGGGGCCTGTGCTGGCGCAGCTTGGCCGCAGGCGCGCGTCAGGGCATCCAGCGTGTGCAGCAGATATTCGTGGGCATCTTCCTGCCGCTGGCGGTGGAACCCACACAGTAGAGCTGGTGGGGGCCACAGCACCTGCCCAGGTTGCAGCAGGGCGCGGGCCACGTGGGCCTGCAGGGCGCACAGGGCGCAGCTGGGCTGCTCAGGGCAGCAGCCGGCCCAGCCCTGCTCCTGCCTCTGCCGCCGCAGCCGCCACTGCAGAGCCCATGCCAGGGGCCTGGTGTGCGTCAGGCATTGCAGAGCCGCATTCACATAGCAAGTGTTGCCCAGGTTCTGTAGGCCAGCCCCCACCCCACCGGCTCCTTGCTCAATCAAGTACACGTCCAAATCCACGTCCAAGTCCACGTCCGGCTCCACATCCATTTGGGGCTGGTGCGAGGCGCCTCCGCCGGGCAGCTCTGGGTCCCTGGGGGCACAGTCAACCACAGCCGACCCTCGACCACAGGAGTCCTCCCCCGAACACTCGACTCCCTCTTCAACATACCAAGACTGGGAGCTTTTCATCCTTCCAGGAAAATCTTCTCCACTCGGGCGATCTGGGAGCTTCTGCTTGCACAAGACTGGCACTCTTCAGACTGCTTTCTTCCTGAGCAATTCCAGCATCTCCTAGAGCAGAATGTACCAGGCCCACCCTACAGACCCTTTTATAGCTCTCAAGACCCTGTGCCCTGGAGACACGCCCACTCCCTCTCCCTCATTGGCCATAGGGGTTGCTGCGGGGGTGGGGCCATCTTAATCCTGGCCAATCCCATTAGCTTCAGGGCAATCTCCCTGGGGCTCCATATCCCCACCCAGCCTACACCTTGAAGCCAGGGCTAAGCCTGATGTGATTACACACGGAACACCAACTCACACTGTGTCTGCCTGCAGGTCCATCTTGGAGCTGGAAAAGATCACACACAAAGGAGAATGCATCAGCACTGCTCCTTATTTGGGAAATTTCATTCCTGCTAGGCTGTTTGAGCAAGGTTCCTCAATTTCTTTCATCTTGAAGGGTCCCTCCCTCAATCCTTTGCAATCCACTCAGCAGAGCTGCCTCCACTGACTGTGTCAAAGGAAGGCATGGAAGCATTCCCTGTGGTCTCTTTGCACAGCTGATTGGGGTTGACCTCAGCCCCTCTGCTGAAGCCTATGGACTGAGAATCCCTTGGGATCTTGCCAGGGCTTTGTCTGGGACTCACCTTCCCTGAGGGCTATTGGTGCCTGCCTGCCAATGGGAGGCGATCAGAGGTAGAAGTCCATGTTTCATCTTCATCAATTACTCTGGATTAAGGGATCAAACAGCGTTGAGGGTAGATGACACAGTGGTTATGCAAATTGACTCTCTAGCCTGAGCCTCCAAAGCCCCAGGCCCCATCTCCCACCCCACCAAACAGTATGTTTTCACTCTGTGTCTCAGCTCTTTGTGACTAGGTAGGAACGTTAGACTTCATAGACTTTGATCTCCCAATGATCTTAGATATTCTGCTTTTTCTTACAAGTTCTTTTTAATTTTCTTTATTGGGGAATTAATGTTTTACATTCAACATTAGCTATAATAGCTTGTACATGCATAAAATTTCTCAGATTTGCATATAACAATACACCCACACTAGGTTCTCTGTCATCCTTTTTGGACCCGTATTCGCCCTCACACCTCTGTCATATTTTCCTCTAAGTATCTGATAATTTGTTTGTTTGTTTGTTTTTGTTTTTTTTCTCTCCAGGGTTATTGCTGAGCTCAGTGCCTGCACCATGAATCCACCCTCCTGAAGGCCATTTTCCCCCCTTTGTTGCCCTTGTTCTTGTAGCCTTGTTATGGTTATTATTATTGCCCTTATTGACGCTATTCGTTGTTGGATAGGACAGAGAGAAATGGAGAGAGGAGGGGAAGACAGAGTGGGGGAGAGAAAGACAGACACCTGCAGACCTGCTTCACCGCCTGTGAAGCGATTCCCCTGCAGGTGGGGAGTCGGGGGCTTGAACCGGGATCCTTCCGCAGGTCCTTGCGCTTTGCGCCACATGCGCTTAACCCACTGTGCCACCGCCCAACCCCTGTATCTGATAATTTGTGATCTAACATCCAAGTCCTTGATACACTTGGAGTTTACTTTTGTCTTTGGTGAAATAGAGTGGTTCAGTTTCATTCTTCTGCATGATTCAATCCATTTTTTCCAACACCATTTTTTTGAAGAGAAACTGCTTTCCCCAGTTAATAGTCTGGGCACCTTTGTCAAAGATTAGATGTCCATAGGTGTGGGGGCTTACTTCTGGGCTCTCAGTTCTATTCCACTGGTCATTGTGTCTATTCATGTTCCAGTACCAAGCAGTTTTGATAACAGTGGCTCTCTAATACAATTTGAGATCTGGGCGTGTGGTGCCTCCAGTTCTGTTCTTTCTTCTCAAGATTGTTTTGGCAATTCTAGGTCTTTTCTGGTTCCAGATAAACATTTGTAGCATTTGTTCAATTCTCCAAGAAAATGTGGTTGGGATCTTGTTGGGGATAGCATTAAATTTGTAGATGGCTCTGGGTAGTATATTCATTTGGATGATGTTAATTCTTCCAACCAATGAACATGGAATATCTTCCCACTTCTTTGTCTCTTTTTCAATTTCCTTGAGTAGTAACTCATAATTTTCAGTATACAAGTCTTCCACTTCTTTTGTTAGGTTTACTCCTAGATATTTTATTGTTTTTGTTGCTATAGTAAAAGGAATTGAGTTCTGGATTTCGTCTTTTTCTAACTTAGTGTTTGCATAGAAGAATGCCACTGACTTTTGAATGTTAATTTTGTAGCCTGTTGCCTTAATGTACTGCCTGATGATTTCCAAAAGCTTCTTGCTTGATTCCTTAGGTTTTTCTATGTGTACTATCATGTCATCTGCCAATAGGGAGAGTTTGACTTCTTCTCTTTCAATCTGTATGCCTTTAATTCCTTGCAGCAGAACTCTTTTCTGCACAAATTTTAAAGACATCTTCAATGAAACAAATCCAATTACAAAGAAGACTAAGGCAAGCATAAACCTGTGTGACTACATAAAATGAAAAAGCTTCTGAACAGCTAAAGAAACTTCTACCCAAACCAAGAGACCCCTCACAGAATGGGAGAAGATCTTTACATGCCATACATCAGACAAGAGGCTAATAACCAGAATATATAAAGAACTTGCAAATCTCAACAACAAGACAATAAATAATGCCAGTCAAATATGTGGGGAGGACATGGACAGAATATTCACCACAGAAGAGATCCAAAAGCCCGAGAAACACATGAAAAAATGCTCCAAGTCTCTGACTGTCAGAGAAATGCAAATCAAGACAACCATGAGATATAACTTCACTCCTGTGAGAATGTCATACATCATAAAAGATAACAGCAGCAAATTGTGGGGAGGCTGTGGGGTCAAAGAACCCTCCTGCAATGTTAGTGGGAATGTCAATTGGTCCAAACTCTGTAGAGAACAGTATGGAGAACTCTCAGAAGGCTAGAAATGGACCTACCCTATGATCCTGCAATTCCACTCCTGGAGATATATCCTAAGGAACCCAACACACCCATCCAAAAACATCTGTGTACAAATATGTTCTTGGCAGCACAATTTGTGATAGCCAAAACCTGGAAGCAACCCAGGTGTCCAACAACAGAAGAGTGGCTGAGCAAGTTGTGGTATATATTTATCAGCTATATAAAGTGGTGACTTCACCGTTTTAAGCCGAACTTGGATGGACCTTGAAAAATTCATGTTGAGTGAAATAAGTCAGAAACAGAAGGATGAATATGGTATGGTCTCACTCTCAGGCAGAAGTTGAAAAACAATATTAGAAAAGAAAACACAAGTAGAACCTGAACTGGAATTGGCATATTGCACTAAAGTAAATGACTCTGGGGTGGGTGGCTGGGAAGAATACAGATCCAGTAAGGATGACAGAGGACATAGTGGGGGTTGAATTGTTTTATGGCAAACTGGGAAATATTATGCATGTACAAACTATTGTATTTACTGTTGAATGTATAACATGAAATCCCCAATAAATAAATTAAAAATAAAATAAAATGTAAAATAATGACAATGATAAAAAAGAGAAAGAAAGACTGTACTCTTTGGGAAAGGCATCACATGGAGAGTATCCATAACCTGCAGGAAGAAGAGGGCTCTGAGTCTATGTCACTACATTACACTCCAAAGGGCGGTTTCGCATTAGGGTCCAGATTAGCATTTCTTCAAGGATATGTGATATGCTCATCATCTGTCTTCAGAGAACCAAGACTTTATTTCAGAGAAACAGAGACAGAGGGAGAAACACACACACCCACACAGAATGAAACACAGAAAGAGAGAGAGAAAAAGAGACTGGATATACTGTTGAGACTTTTTTGCCCATGTTTTGATGGTGTTGTGTTGTTCAGCTCTCTGATTCTTTATCAATTGACTCCAGAGTCCTATGTCAGATATCATCCTCTCCCAGTGTGGTGATTATCTGTGTGTACCCGGGGACTCTTTCTCCTTTGTGTGGGATCTTTTCCAGCTCCAAGATGGACCTGCAGGCAGACACAGTGTGAGTTGGTGTTCCGTGTGTAATCACATCAGGCTTAGCCCTGGCTTCAAGGTGTAGGCTGGGTGGGGATATGGAGCCCCAGGGAGATTGCCCTGAAGCTAATGGGATTGGCCAGGATTAAGATGGCCCCACCCCCGCAGCAACCCCTATGGCCAATGAGGGAGAGGGAGTGGGCGTGTCTCCAGGGCACAGGGTCTTGAGAGCTATAAAAGGGTCTGTAGGGTGGGCCTGGTACATTCTACTCTAGGAGATGCTGGAATTGCTCAGGAAGAAAGCAGTCTGAAGAGTGCCAGTCTTGTGCAAGCAGAAGCTCCCAGATCGCCCGAGTGGAGAAGATTTTCCTGGAAGGATGAAAAGCTCCCAGTCTTGGTATGTTGAAGAGGGAGTCGAGTGTTCGGGGGAGGACTCCTGTGGTCGAGGGTCGGCTGTGGTTGACTGTGCCCCCAGGGACCCAGAGCTGCCCGGCGGAGGCGCCTCGCACCAGCCCCAAATGGATGTGGAGCCGGACGTGGACTTGGACGTGGATTTGGACGTGTACTTGATTGAGCAAGGAGCCGGTGGGGTGGGGGCTGGCCTACAGAACCTGGGCAACACTTGCTATGTGAATGCGGCTCTGCAATGCCTGACGCACACCAGGCCCCTGGCATGGGCTCTGCAGTGGCGGCTGCGGCGGCAGAGGCAGGAGCAGGGCTGGGCCGGCTGCTGCCCTGAGCAGCCCAGCTGCGCCCTGTGCGCCCTGCAGGCCCACGTGGCCCGCGCCCTGCTGCAACCTGGGCAGGTGCTGTGGCCCCCACCAGCTCTACTGTGTGGGTTCCACCGCCAGCGGCAGGAAGATGCCCACGAATATCTGCTGCACACGCTGGATGCCCTGACGCGCGCCTGCGGCCAAGCTGCGCCAGCACAGGCCCCTGGGCCAGCCCCCTCGCACACGCACACGCACACGCACACGCACACGCGCAGCACCAGCTCCGAGGACTCCGGGCTGGTGCCCAGCATCTTCGGCGGGCTGTGGAGGTCTCAGATTCGCTGCCTCCACTGCCACTCAGTGTCCGAGACCTTCGAACCCTACCTGGACATCGTCCTCAACATCCAGGCCGCCTGCAGTGTGGAGGAAGCTCTGCAAGAGCTGGTGAAGCCCGAGCGCCTGGACGGGGACAACGCCTATGAGTGCGGACGCTGCCAACACAGGAGAGCCGCCGCCAAGACCTCGAGCCTGCACAGCCCTTCGCGGGTGCTCGTGCTGGCCCTGCAGCGCTTCTGCCCCTGGAGCCACAGCAAAGACGCCAAGGCCGTGGCCTACCCGCAGGAGCTGGACCTGCGCGCATACACGTCGCAGCCGCAGGGGCCGCCTCTGCTCTACGGCCTCTACGCCGTGCTGGTGCACGCCGGCTGCTCGCCCCACAGCGGACACTACCTGGCCTATGTGCAGAGCGCCCAAGGACTCTGGTATCAGATGGACGACGCTCGGGTCACCGCCTGCCACGCGGCCTCTGCCCTCAGCCAGCAGGCCTACGTCCTCTTTTACCTGCGCAAGACACAGCGACCCCAGCCGCAGCCGCAGCAGGAGGAGGAGTTCTGGGCTTCCTGCCGCCCGGCACCAGAACCAGCCCGCCCTGTCCAGCCCAGTGCACAGCCTGGCCTGCAGACCAGCCCCGATGAGCCCCCGAGAGACCAACGCCTTCCCAGGCTGCATCCGTCCCCGCAGGGGCCATGCCAGCCAACGCCACCTGCACAGATGACTTTGGACCAGTGGAGAACTCTCCAGGAACACAAGCGGCCCACGACCCACCTGCAGCTCAGGACAATCCCAGGTGACCTGCCTGCCCAGGCCATGCTCATCCACCCCTCCACAGGAGGCAAGGCCAGGGCCAGGCAACACAGCCCTTCCTCCTCAAAGGAGAACACCGCCCCCACTGCTGAACCCGCCCACACTGCCTCTGAGGCCACCACTGCTCCAGCCACTGCCAGAGCCACCAAGAGGAGGAACAAGAAGGCCCACAAGAAGATGCTGCTCACCTTGCCCAGCCCTCAGCCCTGCCATGCCTATAGGTGCTGACAACAAGGGGCTTGCTCACCCCTTCTCCAGGACCATGGAGCCCAAGGACCAAGGCTTCAGCTGCAGCCCCCAGCCTGACACCCCACAAGCCCTCCTGTCTACACCCCGGTGGCCTTTTCCTGCAGCCTCCCTGGCCCACCACGGAGCACACTCTGCACTCCTCTGTATCTGCACCCTTCTGCACTTCCCTGGAAGAAGGACAGGCTCCTGGCTGTGCCAGGAGATGGGGCTGGGAGGCTCAGCCCAAGCAAGACACAGCCCTGCCAACCAGTGGAAGTTCCCGTTGTGCCCCTGAGGACAGGACTCAGAACTGCAACCAGACCCAGCCTTAGACCCAGACCTGAGTGGCTGCTGCTCAGGGAAATCTGCCTTCACAGCTCATCTCTCATGCCCTGGAAACCCTTCCCTTGGTAGGGGTCACCTCAATCAATCGCCCCCTCCTCGGTGGTGACAGCCACTTTCTCTGGACTGTGCCGACTGAACAGACAGCCCTGTGCCAGAATCTTTGCCAAGGTTTCACGCTGGGAAGGATGGAGTCTCGAGTCTTTCCAGATAGCCTGCCAGCCTGCATTGTGTGATAGCTGAAATGGACTGTACTCATTCCTCTCTACAATAAAGTGCTTCAAACATCAGAAAGTGTCTTCTTTTTGCTGCAGATGTGTTGGTCATTAAGCCAGGTCCCCTGAGTTGCTTAATGCTGTGGTCTATTTACATAATCATTGTTTTGCCTGAGACCTACCCTGCCTGCAGGGTATTGATTTAATCCCCACTGGTTAGAACCTTTGCAACAGCTGGAGAGCTGCCCTACCTGCAGGGCATTGGTTTAATCCCCACTGGTTAGATGGAAGCTTGCTACCTTGGAGCTCTTTTATTTTCCCTCCAGCCCCTCTCCTAAGCATTTCCTTTTCCGACCTGTCACTTCCGTTTCAGAAGATATAAAAGGCATTTTCTCTGATTAATCAAACGCATTATTGCATTGTGGTCCCACTAGGCCACGAGTTGCTGGTTCCTCTCCTGCGTCACTATTGCGTCACTGAGTAAGCAGCAGCCCAGGTTGGCTCCCATCAAGTTCTTCCCTGTAGGCTATGGGAGCCTAAGGGCTTTTAAAGTATAAGTAGGCTTCTTAGCTTTATCACTGCCTCCTGAAAAAGATATAAAGGAGGGTGGGGCAGAGATAATCCAGTGGTTATGCAAAGAGACTTTCACAGCCCCACCGCTATGCCACCGAGGTATAGGTCTTCTGAGTTTCCTGTTGAGTTCTCTGTCACTTGGTGTCAGTTCAGGGCCTCCCTGCCACTGCTCCAGAGTCTGAGGGCAGTAGCAATGGAGTCTCAGAGTTTCACTCTGAGTCTCAGGGGAGTCCTCTCCCCCCTTCAGCCGTCCCCTAGTTGGTGAAACAGACTGGATGTGGTGTCTCAACTGATAAAATACCAGACTGTTACCAGCCACTTAATCTCTCCCTAGGCTCCTCTGTCTCATGAGCCACACTTGTTTGCACTACTGGTGATTTCATGGGTTCCTGAAGTCCTTCTAGTCCCTTCTTGGTTAGGTCCCAGGTGGTCTCCTTTGGTATTCCTAGTTGATCTGGAAGATGAGAGAGTCTTTCTCATGGCAGCTTCCTTGAGAATCTATGGAGCAGTGTCAGTGAATTTGGTGATCCTCCCTCATTTTTCACTTTATTCACGTGAGTCGTAATGGAAACTCAAAAAGTAGTCAGGCAGTTGGCATTGTGCAGAAGGCACTGGGCTCTCAAGCACATGGTCCTGAGTTCAACTCCCAGCACCACATGTACCAAAGTGATAGCTGGCTATATCTTTCTCTCCTATTTTTCTCATCAATAAATGAAATATTTCAAATATAAAAGTTTATTCTTTGAATATGTGATGATCTTACTCTCACGCAGAAGTTGAAAAACAAGATCAGAAGAGAAAACACAAGTAGAACCTGAATTGGAGTTGGTATATTGCACCTAAGTCAAAGACTCTGGGGTGGGTAAGGGGAGAGCACAGGTCCAAAATGGATGATAGAGGACCTAATGGGGGTTGGATTGTTATGTGGGAAACTGAGAATTTTATGCATATACAAACTATTGTATTTACTCTCGAATGTAAAACTTTAATCCCCCAATAAAGAAATAAATAAAGAAAATACCTAGAATTATCAAAACAGTCCTGAGAAAAAGGAATAAGAATGAAAGCATAAGGCTTCCTGACCTCAAATTATACTACAAGGCCATCATAATCAAAACTGCCTGGTATCAGAACCAAAAACAGACACATGCCAGTGGGACAGATTAGAGAGCCCAGAAATAATCCTCCATGACGACAGACAACTAATTTTTGCTGGTGGTGGGGGGAGCAAAACATTGAATGGAAGAAGGAGAATCTTTTCAAAAATGGTGCTGAGAAAATTGGCTTGAATGTGCAGAAGAATGCAACAGGACCACCACATATAGAGTGGTACAGAAATAAACTCCAAATAGATTAAGGGCTTGCATGTTAGACCAGAAACCATCAAATACATAGGAGAAGAAATTGGTAGAATTGTTTGTTTATTTCAAAAATGTCTTTGAAGAATCAAGTATAGCAGCAAGGAAAACAAACCCAAAAGTAAACCAGTGGGATTACATCAAATTAACTTTAAAAAGAAAAAAAAAACCACTAGGTCTTTATATTATCCTTATTTGTTTGTGATATATTGTAATCACCATGAAATGAAATTTAATAGGCTACAAGTTATTTTCACATAAATATCATTGGTTGGAGGAGGAAAAAATCACACTTCTAGTGTTCAGCCTCAGTCACACACAGGACAAAGTGAGCAATCATGCCTGTCCTTTATCTGCAACCTTTCACTTTTTGAAATTTATTTATTTATTTTACCTCCAGGGTTATCACCAGGGCTCAATGTTTGCACTATGAATCCACTGCTCCTGGTAGCCATATTTTCCCTGTTTTATTGAATAGGACAGAGAGAAGTTGAGAGAGGATGGGGAGATAGAGAGGGGAAAAGATAGACACCCACAGCCATGTTTCACTGCTTGTGAAGCTTCCCTTCCCCCCACCCCCAACCCAGGTGCAGAACAGGAGCTAGAACCCAGATCCTTACACTGGCTATGTGTGCTTAACCAGGTGTGCTACCACCCAGGCCCTCCAACTTTTAATTAATTTACCTCCTTTTAAATTGCTTTGCCCTTATCTCCCCAAGTATAATCTGATGTCACTTGAAGTCCCTATCTATCCACTTGCACTACAATAGCCTTGCACTCTAATTTCCTTCCTCCATTATTTTCCAAGTATTACAGAAATAGTTAGTAGCACTTTTTGCCATCGGACCTAAATGCTTTTTCTCTGACTCCTCATTGTCATTAGTTTCACTTATGACAATTTATAGAATAGCTTTCACACTTTAGGCACTATTTCATGAGCCGAGGATGCTGTAGTTTGTAGGAAGGGTTAAGGTTCTTTTCTGATCCAGCTTAATTACAATGAGGAAAAAAAATAAAAAACACAGGGGCCGGGTGGTAGCACACCAGGTTAAGCGCACTTAGTGGGAAGCACAAGGACCGGAGCAAGGATCCCGGTTCCAGCCCCCGGCTCCCCACCAGCAGGGGGGTCGCTTCACAAGCAGTGAAGACGGTCTGCATGTGTCTATCTTTCCCTCCCTCTGTCTTCTCCTCTCTCAGTTTCTCTCTATCCTATCTAGCAACAATAATAACAGAAACAACAACAATAATGGAAAAAAGATGTTCGCCAGGAGTAGTAGATTGCTAGTGCAGGCACTGTCCCTAGCGATAACTCTGGAGCAAAAAATAAAAAATACAGTATACAAAATGCCCATAATTTGGCCCATGCAAACTTTTCTCTTTTTTTTAATTTAATTTTTTATTTTTCAAAATTACATGTCAATAGGGGTTTAAATCCACACCACTCTCACTGTCAGAGTTCTGAATCTTCAGTCTCCCTACTACAATCCACTACAGTTCCCCTAAGGTTATAGACATGGGGTAGCAATCATCTCTGCAACTATCTGTCCACATTTATTCATAATTGTCCCCCTTTTTCTCCTGGTTCAATCCTCTCTTCCCCTACAAGCCACTCATGACAACGTAACTACTTCCATATGGCCCTCTCCTTTTTCTTCTGTCACTCTGGGTGCTGATGGAGCTGGAGTTCAGAGTCCTCTTATCTTCCTCCTATCACTTCTCCCTCACTGGGAGTATGGGTCAGGATTGTTTTGGAGGTGCAGAAAATAGGAATTCTGGCTTCTGTAATTGCTTCTCTGCTGAGCAGGCCCATGCAAACCTTTCCAGTTACATATCCCTCAAACTGTAAGTTCTAGCAAAGCTGAGTTTCCTATACGCTCTGTGCAATTCAGTGTCTCAGAACATTTCCACTATTCCAACTTTAGAAATAATAAATCCCCAATCATCAGTTAAAGCCTAAGCTTTACTTGCAATTATACTAGAGATGACCTTCTCTAGTAATCCTGCCTGCCTCCACTCTCCCTGCTCTTTACTCTGCTAAACCAGGTGCTTTTTTACACAGCAATGTGCTGAAAAAAGCTTAGCCACTGGTTCTCAGATGGACTGTCTTGTTTTGACTGATAATATCCATGGTTCAAACACTCCCACAATAGCCAGTTTCAAGGTGTAAGTATGAATTAGGTCAGTTAACAAATGTTGTGGATATTTGGCAATTAACTTGGACTGCCTTTGTTATTTTCCCATGAAACCTACAGTATCTCTACTCTTCCCTTTTATTTACTAATGTGTTGAGACCTTAATGTTCCAGAGTCAAAGTCTGTGCAGTTACACTGTGCATTAAACAGTCTGTTGACTACATAGTTGCATGTAATCTGCTACACAGAGAGTTCAGTCTCTATAGGAAGAAAATAAGTATAATTCTAATGTAGCTGTATTAACAATAAGTTCAGGGTTTCAGACAAGAGAAACTTAACCCACATAAGTTATATGCTTAGTATTTTTAAAATAAATGTTTGTATATACTTCAGACATAGAAGTGTTCCCTAGGAAAAAATTATCTTTTTTATTGAAGACAATAAAGATACGGTAAACATATCTTCTGAGACTGAAGAAATTCTCTCTATCATCATTAAAGGAGAGTTGTTACTAAAAGTGAATAGGAGATGCTAGAGGGATTTTTTTTTGTTTGGAAAAGAGATAATCCTGGTGTATTAAACAATAGTTCCATAGGGTTGCTGCATTTATTATTAAATCAAAAGTAAATGAATTGTTATATGGAAAACTGAGAAATATTATGCATGTACAAACTACTTCATTTTACTGTTAACTATAAACCATTAATCCTCCAATAAAGAAATAAAAAAAATTAAAAGTGTCACTTAATAAAACGTTCTTTCATGGTTTCCACAGATGAAAATAATTACTTGATAGTAGATATTTTTCAAATTTTGATTGGAACTGGATCTGCTATTATTCTCCTTTGTCTCTTGGGTTATTTGGGAATCCACAATGAAATCAGATGTCTCCTAATTCTGGTATGTACTTTGTTTTAGTCATCTGTATTTGTGTCTTGGATTTTGAATGTTTAAGTCACACAAATGAAATTCATGGTTCATGGCAACTAGCCCCAGAGCACAGAGTGTCCTAGGGATTGCCCTGCCTGGAAAATGAAGAAAATTGGCTGATATGAATTTTCTTGGTGAATTTTTCCATGTATTTAATCTGTATCTCAACACTTGCACACTTGAATCTTTTTCTTTTCTCTTATCTTAGTTTTGATATATTTTTCTTTTGTCATAGTATGCAGTATTGTTAATGTGGGCCATCGGTGTCCAGGTTGTACTTTCAGTACTCATCTTTCTAAAGAAAAAGGAGGTATGAAAATACATCTTTTTATTTGAAATTTTAAGAAAAATTGTACCTTTAGCCATCGAGATGCGTGAGACTAAATTAAAAACTAAAAGAGCAAATGTCTCTGGGAGAGGGGAAGGACAGACTTACTTAAATTTAGGAATGGACCAGGAATCAGACTGAAAAGGAAGGCTGATGAAACTTTACAGAAGATAGAATCATGTTATATGTAACTAAGAAAGAGGAAGAAGAGGGGATACCGACTATGAGTAATCCAAAAATTAGACTCTTAACAAGAGTCTAATTTTTGATACCATTACCTGCCCAGTTACTGTACTGGATTCTATTTAAGGAACTATCTTTAGACTTTGGTGAGTTGGCTCTTTATCAATTTCATTTAAGATAAACTAGATAATTTGTATGTTGGTATTTCACACAGGTATGATCATAGTGACATAAAATTCATTAGAACAAGATTGACATTTTAAAACTAAACCAAGAAGAGCATAATAAATGGCCTAGAAAGAAAGCACATGATAACAAAGCTTAAGGTTTCTTATAACTCACTAAGAAATTTAGTGTTTCAAGGCCTTTGCATCATACAAGATTTTCGTATAGTGAAAAAAAGTATTAACTGAGATTTAGCCAATGATTAGATCTGTATATGACTAGAAATTAGTAGCTGCATAGCTAGATACCCCAAGTTTTATCTTGATCTGTCAATTGTGGTTAATACTTAACCTACCTTATACAGTTGTAATTGAGAACTTACAAAGTTCCTGTCACAGAGAAAAACTTAAACACTCTCTTTCTTCCTCTACTTAATCTTGAAGGGCACTGATTAACTCTTCTGCTTCTTAACTTTTAAGTTCTCTCTTCATTGAGTCTCCTAAATAATGACCAAACCCCAACAAAATCTCTTTAAAAAATACGATTACCCTTCAACTTCATTTGCTCTCTTTTGTTTGGATAGCTAGCTCATTACCACTCTCTTAATTTTTTCTCTTGATGCATAAAGTTAGATTGTATGTTTGAAGCCTTTCTTTCCCAGGCTGGGTGGTGGCACACCTGGTTTAGCACACATGTTACAGTGTGCAAAGGCCTATGTTCCAGACCCCAGTCCCCACTTGCAGAGGGAAAGCTTCGCCAGTGGTGAAGCAGGTCTGCAAGTGTCTGTCTCTCTAGCTCACTATTACCTTCTTTCCACTCCATTTCTGACTGTCTCTAGCCAATAAATAAATAAAGATAAAAAAAAAGTTCTAAAAATGATTATATAGGCTCTTGTTAGTACACACCATATCTTCTTAGTACCGCTTTTGCTGATCAATTAAGTTTTGGTATGATATGAGTTTACTTTTGTTAATTGCAATAGATATGATACAGGTATACGAAATGCAAGAAATTCATAGGGAAAGTTGTTCGGATGGAGAATGAATGAAGCTTCCTTCCAGTGCCTTTCTGAATATGTGATTCAGCATCTTAATGTATTCATGAGTCCATAAGTTCTCTGAACATAATTCTCCGACTTTATTTTTTTTATGGTGTTGTTGTGGTGGTCTGGTGTCGGGCTGCACCGCGGAGAAGAGAGCGGGCGTCCAGAGCAAAGGGGTACACAAATCTTTATTATAGGATGGGGGGGGTTTGGTTCAGACCACGTGGAGCCAGCCGGCAATGGCCGTCCCCACTACCTGACCACAGGGGGAGAGCAGGGAGCGAGACCTCAGAGAGGGAGAGCTGAGAGCCCAGAGAGAGGGGGGGAGGGTGAGGGGGCTTTTTATTGGGCGACAACCAGGGGTGGCATGTAGGGCCAGGATTGGTGGAAGGGGGCAATGCTAGGGTTTCGCGGGGCGTAGTGAAACCTGGGGGCGGAGACTGCATCAGAATAACTCCTCAGCAACATCTCCTCCTATTCCTTTATATCTAAATGGATACAGTAAAGAAAAATGGAATGGAGCAGGCTTAAATGTTTTAGAGGAATGCCATGCTCAGGTGGGAAGATGTAGGACTTTCTGTGGAGGAGGGAAGGCTTAAATGGCTGTGAACCTTGTGAGATTTATGCGTCCTCCTGTGCTCAACCTCTCTTTAGAGAGAGAGACTTACCTGGAGAGACTCATCTCATAGGTTTAAGCGCAGCCTGCTCAACCATCTCTTCACAATATCTCTACATCTTTTCTATCTTTCTATCTAGTAATTGCATAAGATGTACAAAGTCTGTAAAGACTATCATGGGGCAGAAACCCTTTGGGCATAAGCCTAAATGATATAACAAAATAGGAAGGGACAAGTAGGGGAGTAGTAAAATCCAGTGTGGTGTGAAGGGAAGGATTGGTGTGTAAAGGAACATTCCCTGCTTAGGTGGGGAAAGGGGCAAGGGTACATAATGAGGGGGAGGTGGGAGGCATGACCCACCAAACATAGGGGCTATTTGGCATTGTATAGTCCTCAAGGCAACAGTCTGTAAAGTCTATGAATTACTCAGGGTCAGTCTATGAAAAACCAGCAGCGTGAAGGGAAATAAGCTGCTTCAAAATTGTGTAAAATGTATATAGGGTATGTCAAAAAGTCCGATACAAGTCTCAGTCCGAAGTAGATGGCTAGGGGAAGAATTGGCAGGGGATGCAACGCTGCATGAGGGAGGTCAGCCGCTGGAATGTTGCTTTTCTGTAGATAGCCAGCTGGAACTGCCAACACGTGACAAGCAGGTCAGAAGCAGGAACGGTAACCAGGCATGAAGAAAGTTCTGTCCTTGGAGTCTGTGTATCAGGTTCTTCAGATAGCGTTGAGTGACATCTAGGGCTTCGGGGGGTGTGCCACGGTAGTCGTGCCATCTAGTGGGTGACGTCAGGGTGTGCAGGGGTTCAGATGGTTTTTCCGGGATTTCTGTGAAAGAAACACAAACAATCTGCTTCTCGTGGTTAATTTGAACTTGTAACAAGTTATAGGTTTGTTATAGTTGATACCTCAATGATTATAATTGGTTTAGAATCTCTTTATGATTTTATTTAAAGGTCATCTAATGTGACCTCCTGTAGCAGCCTCTATCGCAGGATCTTGAGACCAATTTTAGCTAAAATATGTATTTTAAACAGACTCAAATTGCTTAGAGAGTTAACGCATATTCGTGACAATGATTTTAACATTTACAGTGCCAGATTGATGCCAGATCTGTTGTGGATTAATTTCCACAAGATAATTTACAGGGCACCTTTGGGGCCCCTTCAAAGGTGTCCTGTATATAAAATTTATATAGTTTAGTTTTGGGAATGAATAGTCACGTTGAACATTTAGACTTTTACCTAAATAGTAAGTTACCTTAACAAATTAATTTTTACCTTGTCTGGTAAAAGTGTAGCTGTAGGGTTACACTTTTGACCGTTAAGTTAGTGTTACCAAACTTGAGACATACCCATAAACATTTAGTTATAACAAACTGGAGGAAAAAGAACTTTTGTTATAAAAACACATTATTTAAAAACTAATTTAAATCTGTCATTAGTCACACAGTTTAAGACTAAACACTTACATATATACCAAAACTATATATAAAATTCAAAAGAGGGAGAAAGAAAAAAATTTGGAATGTTTCTGGATGTCTCCAGAAACTTTGGCTGCGTCCAGCATTTTTATATAAAGCCAATTACCTTTTAGAGTACTCCAAGCAGATGGGTCATGCAAAAAAAAATTTTTTTTTTGTCATTCAACACACTCACTCACAAAAACAACTGGCCAGTTATAACATAAGACATACAGGGAAAGGGTAGGAGAGAGGTCTCTGTGAGCCAGATTTTGTAGGTTCTGCCATGTCGTATTACGGGTCCTGGGATGTATCCTGCATCTGGTCCTCTTGTAGTATTTCTTGTTCTTCAGGAATAACAGCGCCATCCTGCGGGTATTGTCGGACATGGCAGGCAGGAACCCAGACAGGTTTAGAGAAATTTTGAGGAAAAATGCATGTGAAACCCCTTCCCATGGTCAATAATGGGTCAGGCCCTTTCCAAATTTTATTGAGTGGGTCTCTCCATTTGACCTTAATAGATAGGAGGGTAGATGGTGTTTGCCAGTGAAGAATAATAGGGGGTAAGGCCGAGTTATTGTAAATATTAAAGAGATTTAATGTAGTTAAGGCTTTTGCTAGCTGGATATTGGGGGGATATGTTCCTCCTTTATCTTTATTTAGTTGAGCCTTCAGAGTTTGATGGGCCCTCTCGACAATGCCTTGTCCCTGTGGATTGTAGGGAATGCCCGTGGTATGAGTAATATTCCAGAGGGAACAAAAATCTTTAAATTGTTTGCTTGTAAACATAGGTGCATTGTCTGTTTTCAAAAATAATGGGACCCCCATAATGGCAAAACAAGAGAGCATATGGCTTACAAGCTTTTTAGCACTTTCTCCTGTCTGAGGTGTAGCCCACATAAATTTAGAAAAGGTATCAATTGAGACAAACACATATTGTTGTTTGCAAAAGTTTGGTATGTGGGTGACATCAATTTGCCAAATAGCATTAGCTTTTAAACCTTGGGGGTTAACCCCAAGGGTCTGGATAGCAGGTGTCTTTATAAGACTTGCACAAGAAGAGCATGTAGCGAGGATATGTTTTAACTGTGGTACAGGAACATCAGGGAATCGAGCTCAAAGGCCTTTAAGATTAACATGGGTTAGAGAATGAAAATTAGCAGGATCAGAGACAGAGACTGGGAAAGTTCCTGTGGAGGCAAGGCGGTCAACTGCGGCATTCCCTTCGGACAGAGAACAAGGAAGAGGGCTGTGGGAACGAAGGTGTTGAATATACAGTGGTTGGGTTCGAGAACAGAGCATAGAGGCGATTTGAATCAAGAGAGGGGAAAGTGGGTTGTCATCAATTTTCACATAAGAACGAGCAAGCCATGGAAGTAAGTTAACAGTATACACACTGTCAGAAAAAAGGTTGAAGGATTCTGGTACAGCTTTTAGTGCAAGAAAAACAGCATAAAGTTCTTTGTACTGAGGAGAATTATCAGGAAGCTCAGTAAAGAGAGGTTTAGGAGATTGTTTGTCTGGGTAATATATAAGGGCAGCAGCTCCCCTTTTTCCGCCATCAGTAAAGATTGTAGAAGCAGAGAGAATGGGATCCCGAGAGAAAAGTTTAGGTGCTAGTAGAGGCAGAAGAGGTAAAGAATCTATCAATTTATTAGAAGGAAAATGGTTATCTATTTGTCCTGGAAACCCCACGAAGCTTATGGCAAAGCAGGAATGATGGCATATAAGCCACTCTGTATCTGTGAGAGAAAAGGGCAGAATGATTAAATCCGGTTCTTTCCCTAAGACCTGCACAGACCTATTTCTCCCTTGGCGAACCATGAATGCTAACGCGTCTATCTCAGTGAGGAGTCTTGGAACTCCTCCTACTGGAGTGTGAAGCCATTCGAGAACCCCATGGTCTTGCCACAGTGCCCCTACTACTGTGGGGGTGGAGTTGAAGATTAGAAGGTTTACCGGAGAGGAGGGGGAGAATCAAACAAGGTGCATGTCCTGGAGGGCCTGGTTAACCCTTTCCAGTGCCAAGGAGGCCTCAGGAGTTAACTTACGTTTTGAAGAGGGCTGTTTGTTTCCTTTCAACAGGTCAAACAGTGGTTGGAGGCAGCTTGTGGGCAGATAGAGATACTGCCTAAGCCAATTTAAATTTCCTAGAAAACTTTGTAAAGAAGCAAGAGTAAGGTTAGAAGGGAAGGTAACTTTAGGTTTTAAGGGACGAATTTGAATTAGAGAAATCTCTGAACCTAGGAAGGATATTGGAGGGATTAGCTGTATCTTCTCAGGGGCTACATTAAGGCCACTTTTCTTTAATGCAGGAATGAGAAAATCACGTAAGGCATAGAGATCTGTATCTGATTTTCCCCATATTAAAATATCATCTGTATAATGAAAAATATTAAGGCCCTTATGAATATATGGTACAAGGGCAGATTTAACAGCCTCCTGACAAATTGTAGGACTATTGGCCATACCCTAGGGCAGCACTACCCATTCAAATCTATCAGCAGGGCTGGCGTTATTAATAGACGGAACAGAGAAGGCAAAACGTTTACAATCTCGCGGATGCAAGGGGATAGAGAAAAAACAATCTTGTATATCAATAGCTATGATTGGAATTCCCATGGGAATTGCAGAAGCAAGAGGCAAACCCCTTTGGGGGGAGCCCCAGACCTGCATGGTTTTACTTACTGCACGGAGATCTTGAAGGAGGCGCCATTTTCCCGAGCGCTTTTTAATCACAAAGACAGGAGTATTCCATGGGCTTCGAGAATGACGAATGTGTCCCAAGGACAACTGCTCTCGGACGAGCTCTTTTAAAATTTTTAGCTTATCCCTAGGTAAACGCCACTGTTCCACCCAGACAGGCTCATTAGAAAGCCAGCTTAAGCGGGGTGTTTGGCTACGAACAGTGGCATTTAGTATTGGGGGTGCTGAATAGACCTGGTATCGCGGGAATGATTTTACGCTCTGCAGAGGCATCTGTGGATATCCTAACATTAAGACATTCCAGAAGATCCCTGCCCACTAAGTTGGTGCTAATATTAGCTACTAAAGGGCGGAAGTGTCCGGTAGAACCTTCTGGGTCTTCCCACATAAAAGAGTCTTGTGTGCAAAATGCTCTTGTCATCCCTCCTATTCCATGTAAACTGGGTCCAGGGATGAGTTCCCAATCTTGGGGAACCTCTTCTTGCCTTAAAATTGTCTTTGCTGCCCCCGTGTCAATCAAAAATTTAAAAGGAATATTGCCAATCTTTACTGTCATAGAAGGGTGACCTTGTTCTAAAACAGGAGTGGTCCACAAAATCTCAGGCCCCGAATTTGTACCATTCAGGGGCGAACCATCTTTATGAAATTGGGACCAACAATCTCTCTTCCAATGAAACCCCTTACAACATTTTGGACAAACAGTACGTGGTCTCTGGCTCCCTGACTGAAAGCGGGGTTGCTCTGGCTGGAGGTGTGGTTTCCCTGACTGGAGGCATGATTGCAACTTATCAGGACATTGGTTACGCCAATGTCCTTGGCGACCGCACTGAAAGCAGGACCCGTTTTGCTTATGTGGGGCAACTGCATAGACCTGTGTCGTAGCAGGTGCCCCATAATTGCCTGATGTAAGTTCCTGTGTCGCTAGAATCCAATTATCTGGGTGTAGGTGTTTAAGATTAAGGCATACCTGAGGGAATTGTGGTGTCATGCCTTCCCAGACAATAGAGCGCAGGAGTAGTGTGCAGACATCAGGATTATAAACCTTTCTCTCTAAGCTTTTCTTCACCCTTGAGATGAAGCTCGCCAATAATTCATCAGAGCCTTGGTGAAAAGAGTTAATGGGAGCTGACGGATCTACATCAGGTGTGGTCACCCTTTCCCATGCTTGTGTTGCACAGATGCGTACCTGTTCAAAATAACCGGTTGGAAACCTGGCTTCTGCCTGCTGAGCTCCAGATTCATAAGCTCCTGCTCCAAACAAAGCATCAGAATTCCATTCTACCTGTTTGTTACTATTTTACTGCGATTGTCTAGAGCACTCATCGCGGAAGCATGCCTGCCACTGAAGATAGAGTGGGTCTGGGAGTGCAGCACGAGCCAGATCTTTCCAGTCTTGTGGTGTATTTAAATGCTGGTAAAAACTCCTCAAGACGGACTTGGTCCATGGAGAATGCATTCTGTCCTCCCTGACCGCTTGTCTGAGTGTTCTAAGTCCTTAGAGGAATATGGCTGCCAAGGCTGAGAGTTTTGTTTAGAAGGGGCCAAGTTTACTGGGAATGTGTGGATTTGGTCCAATGGCACGGGAGAGGGAGCTACAGAAGTGGAAAGTGCTGTAGAAACTGCTGTAGTGGCTGCAGGGGAGACTAAACGCATATCTACGGGGACGGAGCTCCTGGGGTGGACTGCACATGGTTTAAAATCCTTAAATACTGAAAAAATATCCTTTAGCTCTCGTATCTCAGCCACTAGGTCCCTTAATGGTGACGTATCAGCAGGGGGCGGGGTCAGGGACGAGGAAGCCTCAGGCAGAGCTGAAACCGCAGAGGCAGGGGCCGGGGGCGGGGTCAGGAAAACGGAAGCTGCAGGCGGAGCTGAAACCGGGGCGGCAGGGGCAGGGGGGGGTTCAGGGTCGCAGAAACCTCAGGCGGAGCTGAAACCGGGGCAGAAGGGGGCGGGGTCAGAGGAGGAGCGTCCAAACACGTGTGCATGTCTGTGGGAACGGAATTCTTGGGTTTAGCCGCTGATCGCTTAGGACGTCTAAGTCTTAAGCACATGTGATTTAACTCTCGTACCTCAGCCTCAAGGTCACTTATCCTTATGGCATACCACGTTTTACATATCTTGAAAGTGGCAACCACAGTTTAAAAAAATCCAAGGGGTAGCGAAAATTAAACCGTTTATGACAGCGCGAATCTGTCCCAGGTCAAAAGATAATGACTGGGGACAGGTCTGGTAGGAACTGGCTGTAACCCCTAAACGTGAAATAAAGGTAACTCCCTACCCTCCTTGCAGCCTCAGGTCTTCTTTGGTTACTTTTGAGCTACAGAATTTTTAATTCCAAAGAGACTGAAAGTTTCTTTTTCAGCAAGAGAAATTCATTTTTTGGAAGGAACTATGTACAGGTCCCCCACCCACCCATATCTAAAAGGAGACTATTTCATGGTCCAGGAGTTGGTGCAGTGGGTAAAGCACTGGACTCTCAAACATGAGATTAGACTGCTTCAGGGCCAGGTGGTGGGGTAGCTGGTGAAGTGCACATGCTGCAGGACCCTGGCTAAAACTCCTGGTCCCCACTTGCAGGGGGAAAGCTTCACAGTGGTGAAGCAGTATTGCAGGTGTCTATCCCCGCCCCCATTCCTCTCTCTCTCTCTCTTTTTTTTTTTTTTACCAGAGCACTGCTCAGCTCTGGTTTATGATGGTATGGGAGATTGAACCTGGGACTTTTGGAGCCTCAGGCATGAGAGTCTCTTTGCATAACCATTATGTTATCTACCCCTGCCCTCTCTCATGTTTCTCTTTTTATTATTATATTATTATTAAATATTTTTATTTATTTATTATTGGATAAACACAGAGAGAAATTGAGAGGGGAGGGGGAGGTAGAAAGGGAGAAAAAAAAAAGAGATAATGACTGGGACACCCCCTCATAAAACGAGAAATTTCCCATGATGGAGGGAAACGCAGGGCCACAGAAGTGAGCGGATGCCACTTACCTGTGTCTGGGTGGTTTCGGAGACCTCAGGCCGGGCGTGGTGTGGGTACGGAACACGATGGGCGCCAGATGTTGTTGTAGTGGTCTGGTGTCAGGCTGCACTGCGGAGAAGAGAGTGGACGTCCAGAGCAAAGGGGTACATAAATCTTTATTATAGGATGGGGGGGTTTGGTTCAGACCACGTGGAGCCAGCCAGCAATGGCCGTCCCCACTACCTGACCACGGGGGGGGAGAGCAGGGAGCGAGACCTCAGAGAGGGAGAGCTGAGAGCCCAGAGGGGGGGGTGAGGGGGCTTTTTATTGGGCGACAACCAGGGGTGGCGTGTAGGGCCAGGATTGGTTGAAGGGGCCAATGCTAGGGTTTCGCGGGGCGTAGTGAAACCTGGGACGGCGACTGCATCAGAATAACTCCTCAGCAACATTATGGAGACTTAATCACATAAAGACCATACTGCATCGGTATGGTTGACTATTAACTCAGTCTCACAAGTGAAGAAGAAATGTCCTGAGACATTCAGAAGAACAACTTTTTCCCTAATCAGAAAATCAGTCTAACATAGTCTCTCTGTAAGTCACAATGAGATAGATAATTACCTCAACACTAACTGCAATTGCTAAGAACAGTTATAGATATACTTTAAAAAAAAAACACTTAGAAATAGGTGGATGGCAGCAAACTTACTTTGACTACTCCTACCAAATTTTCAAATTTTAATGTGAGCATACAACTTTCAACAGGTTCACCATGTATGGCATAGTAAAATGAATTCTCTCATTTCTGAGTATGGATCTAAAGATAAACCTGAAGATATACCGAAGTGGATTTTTCTGAATGCTCTCCAGAAAACAGTAAGACAAAAGTAGTATACAAGTAAAAATTAAATATCAAAGATGACCCCTCAGAAGGGAAAGGTCAAGTGATGTAGAGGCGGATGAAATGAGAGATTCTTACATATGTTCAGACAAACTACACAGAATAACATCGTCCTCACTCACGGGTTTGAATTTTATTGTTTGTGTAATTCGTATTTCATTTACTTGGTAACTGATGAACATTATAACTGGTTTTGGTTGTATAAGCATAGGTGATTTGCCACCAGGGAAGGTCATCTGCCCTGGCCATCGGTCCCTGAGGGCAGCAGACGATTTTAATAATCCCCACAGAAGTGTGAATATCAGGATTGTCAAATTACAGTTAACCTGCTACACTCTAGGCTCCATATTAGTAATAAGGGCAGAATAACTCCTCCTTGTGGTTGGCAGGAATAAATGTAATAATACAAACAAAATATAAAAAAGACTGGACTCTTGGCCATGGTGAATAACTAATGTATGTTAGTTAACATTGTTGTAATTTCACAGTTCATGTATTTCAGGACATGGTGCCATGAGCCAAACAGTTTATAGGAATAGGCTGACAGTGCCTGTGACATAGTAACCACCTCATAGAGAAAACAGCTCTCGATTACATAGTGCTAGGCTCTTTGTGAATGTTTTGCATGTATGAACTCCTTGATTTCTCCCAATAAGTAATTATTTCCCTCATTGTATAAGCCCAAGAAATTTTGTAACTTTGCTATGTCATACACCATCCCAGTGTGGGAAAACTCCTAAGTTAGTCACAAAAATTATTTTAACACACATATATGATAACTGCGTATTTTATATAAAAAAATATTAATAGAATCTTTTTCTAGTTACAGTGTTGTGGCCAACATAATTATACTGACTGGATGAAGAATATGAATAAAGAAAATTCAGAACAGGTGCCATGTTCTTGCACAAATTCCACATTAAGAAAGTGGTTTTGCGATGTGCCCCAGAATGCAACTTACCTGGAGGTAAAGATAAGGCTTCTCCAAGTGTTTTCTATTATTATTATTTTTTAAGTTTACTATTGATTTAATAAAGATTAACAAGGTTGTAAGATAACAGGAGTATAAGTCCATACAGTTCCCAGTACCAGAGTTCTGTGTCCCATTCCCTCCATTGGAAACTTCCTATTCTCTCTTTTCCTCTCCCTCTCCCTCTCCCTCTCCCTCTCCCTCTCCCTCTCCCTCTCCCTCTCCCTCTTCCCTCTCCCTCTCCCTCTCCCTCTCCCTCTTCCCTCTCCCTCTTCCCTCTCCTTCTCCCTCTCCCTCTCCCTCTTCCCTCTCCCTCTCCCTCTCCCTCTCCCTCTTCCCTCTCCCTCTCCTCTCCCTCTTCCCTCTCCCTCTCCCTCTCCCTCTTCCCTCTCCCTCTCCCTCTCCCTCTCCCTCTCCCTCTCCCTCTCCCTCTTCCCTCTCCCTCTCCCTCTCCCTCTTCCCTCTCCCTCTCCCTCTCCCTCTTCCCTCTCCCTCTCCCTCTCCCTCTTCCCTCTCCCTCTCCCTCTCCCTCTTCCCTCTCCTTCTCCCTCTCCCTCTCCCTCTCCCTCTTCCCTCTCCCTCTCCCTCTCCCTCTTCCCTCTCCCTCTCCCTCTCCCTCTTCCCTCTCCCTCTCCCTCTCCCTCTCCCTCTCCCTCTCCCTCTTCCCTCTCCCTCTCCCTCTCCCTCTCCCTCTCCCTCTTTCCTCTCCCTCTTCCCTCTCCCTCTTCCCTCTCCTTCTCCCTCTTCCCTCTCCCTCTCCCTCTCCCTCTTTCCTTTCCCTCTCCCTCTTCCCTCTCCCTCTTCCCTCTCCTTCTCCCTCTTCCCTCTCCCTCTCCCTCTTTCCTCTCCCTCTCCCTCTTCCCTCTCCCTCTCCCTCTCCCTCTTCCCTCTCCCTCTCCTTCTCCCTCTCCCTCTCCCTCTCCCTCTTCCCTCTCCCTCTTCCCTCTCCCTCTTCCCTCTCCCTCTCCCTCTCCCTCTTCCCTCTCCCTCTCCCTCTCCCTCTCCCTCTCCCTCTTCCCTCTCCCTCTCCCTCTCCCTCTTCCCTCTCCCTCTCCCTCTCCCTCTCCCTCTCCCTCTTCCCTCTCCTTCTCCCTCTCCCTCTTCCCTCTCCTTCTCCCTCTCCCTCTCCCTCTCCCTCTTCCCTCTCCCTCTCCCTCTTCCCTCTCCCTCTCCCTCTCCCTCTTCCCTCTCCCTTTCCCTCTTCCCTCTCCCTCTCCCTCTCCCTCTCCCTCTCCCTCTCCCTCTTCCCTCTCCCTCTCCCTCTCCCTCTCCCTCTCCCCTCTCCCTCTCCCTCTCCCTCTCCCTCTTCCCTCTCCTTCTCCCTCTCCCTCTCCCTCTCCCTCTTTCCTCTCCCTCTCCCTCTTCCCTCTCCCTCTTCCCTCTCCTTCTCCCTCTTCCCTCTCCCTCTCCCTCTCCCTCTCCCTCTCCCTCTTTCCTCTCCCTCTCCCTCTTCCCTCTCCCTCTTCCCTCTCCTTCTCCCTCTTCCCTCTCCCTCTCCCTCTCCCTCTCCCTCTCCCCTCTCCCTCTCCCTCTCCCCTCTCCCTCTTCCCTCTCCTTCTCCCTCTCCCTCTCCCTCTCCCTCTTTCCTCTCCCTCTCCCTCTTCCCTCTCCCTCTTCCCTCTCCTTCTCCCTCTTCCCTCTCCCTCTCCCTCTCCCTCTCCCTCTCCCTCTTTCCTCTCCCTCTCCCTCTTCCCTCTCCCTCTTCCCTCTCCTTCTCCCTCTTCCCTCTCCCTCTCCCTCTCCCTCTCCCTCTCCCTCTTCCCTCTCCTTCTCCCTCTCCCTCTTCCCTCTCCTTCTCCCTCTCCCTCTCCCTCTCCCTCTTCCCTCTCCCTCTCCCTCTTCCCTCTCCCTCTCCCTCTCCCTCTTCCCTCTCCCTCTCCCTCTTCCCTCTCCCTCTCCCTCTCCCTCTCCCTCTTCCCTCTCCCTCTCCCTCTCCCTCTCCCTCTCCCCTCTCCCTCTCCCCTCTCCCTCTTCCCTCTCCCTCTCCCTCTCCCTCTTTCCTCTCCCTCTCCCTCTTCCCTCTCCCTCTTCCCTCTCCTTCTCCCTCTTCCCTCTCCCTCTCCCTCTCCCTCTCCCTCTCCCTCTTTCCTCTCCCTCTCCCTCTTCCCTCTCCCTCTTCCCTCTCCTTCTCCCTCTTCCCTCTCCCTCTCCCTCTCCCTCTCCCTCTCCCTCTTCCCTCTCCTTCTCCCTCTCCCTCTTCCCTCTCCTTCTCCCTCTCCCTCTCCCTCTTCCCTCTCCCTCTCCCTCTCCCTCTCCCTCTTCCCTCTCCCTCTCCCTCTCCCTCTCCCTCTCCCCTCTCCCTCTCCCTCTCCCTCTCCCTCTTCCCTCTCCTTCTCCCTCTCCCTCTCCCTCTTTCCTCTCCCTCTCCCTCTTCCCTCTCCCTCTTCCCTCTCCTTCTCCCTCTTCCCTCTCCCTCTCCCTCTCCCTCTCCCTCTCCCTCTTTCCTCTCCCTCTCCCTCTTCCCTCTCCCTCTTCCCTCTCCTTCTCCCTCTTCCCTCTCCCTCTCCCTCTCCCTCTCCCTCTCCCTCTTTCCTCTCCCTCTCCCTCTCCCTCTCCCTCTCCCTTCTCCCTCTCCCTCTCCCTCTCCCTCTCCCTCTCCCTCTTCTTCTCTCTCTTCCACCAGAGCACTGCTCAGCTTTGGCTTTGGTGGTGCCGGGAGTTGAACCTGGGACTTCAGAGCCTCGGCATGAAAGTTTCTTTGCATAACCACTAAGCTATCTACCCGCACCCCAAGAAGGCTTCCCTATTATTTATCCCTCTAGGAGTATGACTAAAATGCTTTATGGGGTGCTGAAGGTGGGAAGTCTGGATTCTGTAATTGCCTCTCCACTGAACATGGACGTTGGCAGGTCGATCCACACTCCCATCTTGTTTCTATCTTTTCCTAGTGGGGTAGGCTCTGGAGGAGAGGTGTGGATGTGGGACACATTGGTGAGGTCTTCTGCCTGGGGAGTTCAGGGTGGCATCATGGTAGCATCTGCAACTTGGTGGCAGGTTATCCAGGTGTTTTCAGTGCCTCTTTTCTTGCAAGTCAATTCAAAATTGTGAGCAAATTTTGCCACAGAATCAATGTCAATGATGCTGACTCTATTCTTAGCTATATTGATAAATTGAACCCCAACTTAGGTGAGATGTAGTACACATAGTTTAGGTAGATAGTAAATTAAATAAACTTTCTAGGAGGTGATGCTCCATGTGCTTGTAGGAATCAATATGTCATCAACATCTCTCCCCAACCTGCTCCCGATTCCCTTTGGTAACAGGAGGCAAAACTATGTTATATAAGATTGTAAGGGAGCTTCAGTGTCAGAAGTAAAGAGGGAGGGAAATTGGCATAAACTGAAGAGCTGAAGCTCCAGCAAGGACAAGAGCAGTGTTTAGGCAAATGTGGCAAGAGTGAGAGTAGGCTTTCACCTCCTATATCAACTGCAATTACAGGCTTGAGGCATTGAGACATTGAGGATTTCTATCCCAAGATCTTCTTTTACTTTGTACAACTTATAGACCAATAAATGTAATTTTAAGATGTATCTTTTAATTATATAATTCATTCAAAAATAGATTACGTTTAGTCTTTCTAAAGTTCTTATTTGAGAAATAAGCATATACCCTTGTTGAATTACAGTAGTCTGCAGAAAATCAAATACTTCTCAAAACTTAATGAATTCCTTACATTAATATAGCATGATGACATCTTAGCAATTTTTTCCATTTTTTATTTGTGATTATTTATTTGGGTTGCAAGATTGTAAGATTACAGGATATAATTCCACACCCCTCCCACCTCCGAAAGATAACAGATAACCACCAAAGTCTTAGAAACAGTTTTTTTTCCTTTTTCCTTTTTTTGGTTTGTTAAGTTCATGTATTTCAGTTTTCTAGATACCAAATATGAATGAAACCATCTCTTTCATCTCTTGACTTATTTTGCTGAGCGTAATAACTTCCAGTTCCATCCATTTTGTACCAGAGAATACTATCATTTTTTTTTTTACTACAGAGTAGTATTCCATGGAATATATATCCCATATCTTCTTTAGCTAATCATCTGTTGATGGACATCCAGGTTGCTTTCATTCTTTGGCTATTGTGAATAATGTAATTATGAATTTAGGAGCACGTATGTCCCTTCTAATTAGTGTTTGAGTGTCTATTGGATAAATGCCTAAGAGTGGTATTGCTGGATCATAAGATAATTCCATTTTTATTTATTTAAGGACTTTCAATATAGTCTTCCAAAGGGGCTGTACCAGTTTAAATTCCAACCAGCAGTGTAACAGAGTTCCTTTTACTCTCTCTCTCTCTCTCTCTCTCCTTTTTTTAAATTTTTTAATGTTTATTTTATTTATTCCCTTTTGTTGCCCTTGTTATAGTTATAATTGTTGTCATTATTGATGTCGTCATTATTGAATAGGACAGAGAGAAATGGAGAGAAGAGGGGAAGACAGAGAGGGGAAGAGAAAGATAGACACCTGCAGACCTGCTTCACCGCTTGTGAAGCAACTCCCCTGCAGGCGGGGAGCCGAGGGCTCGAACCAGGATCCTTACACCAGTCCTTGCACTTTGCTCTGTGTGCACTTAACCCGCTGCGCTACCGCCTGACTCCCTACTCTCTCTTTTCTTAACATTTTATTTATTTATTATTGGATATAGACAGGGAGAAATTGAGAGGGGAGGGGGAGATAGAGAGACAACTGCAGTCCTGCTTCACCACTCCTGAAGCTTTCCCCTATAGGTGGGAGCCAGGGGCTTGAATCTGGGTCCTTGCACATTATCATGTGGGCACTTAACCAGGTGTGCCACCACCTGGCCCTGAGTTTCCTTTTCTCCACAACCTCCCCAACACCTGTCATTTCTTGGTTTGTTGAAGGAAACCATGGTATCTCAGTGGAGTTTCAATGTGCGTTTCTCTAATGATAAGTGAAATGGAGCATTTCTTCCAGTGTCTGTAGACCATGTGTATCTCTTCTTTAGAAAATGGTCTGTTTCTCTGGCCCATCCTTTTATTGAGTTACTTTTTTCCCCTCGTGTTGAGCTGTACCAGTTCTTTACAGATGTTTGATATCAGTTGCTTATCAAATGTGCAATATGTAAATATCTTCTCCCACCTACTGAATTTTCAGCCATCCTTGTGTCGTTTGCTTTCAATGTGTAAAAGCTTTATAGTTTGGTGTAGTCACCTATATTTACTCTTGTTTTCATTTTCCATGTTCATGGGGTTGAATCTCCAAATATATATTCAATGTGAAGATCCTACAACGTTTCACTGATGTTTTAATCTATAAATTTTAGAATTTCTGGTCTAATATCTGAGTCTTTGATCCATTCTGATTTGATTGTGGTGCAGGGTGTTAAGTGGTGGTCTAGTTTCACTTTTATACATATGACTGTCCAATTTTCCCACCACCATTTGTTGAAGAGGCAAGCTCCTGTTTATTTGTTTATTTTTTTGTTTTTAATTAAGTTTAAGTTTAGGGCTGTGAGGGAGCTTCAATGTCAGGGAGGGGGAGGGTTTGACTCCTTTGTCTTATATAGTAGGTAGCTGTATATGTATGGGCTCATTTCTGGGTTCTCTATTCTGCTTCACTGATCCATGGGTCCATTTGTATTACAGTATCATGATATTTTTATTGCTATTATCTTAGCAATTTTAAAAGTAGCAACTGAGATATTTCTTAAAATTCCCGTTAGACCATGACTTGCTTTTTAGACTTTGGTAAATCTCTGTACCTCTTCTCCATAACAAAATGGTATACAAAGCCATATCAGTAAGTCAACCTAAGTAGCTTCTTTTTCATAGGGCTGTGAAAATAAAATCAATACATGGTATAATATGAATGCACTAACATTAATTCGAATTAACTTTGGACTTTTGGCTTTAGAGGTAAGTTCTTGTTCAAATGTTTATAGAGTTTATTTTTTAAGAACTTCAACATATTTATTTTATTCAATAGAGCAGAAAGAAATTGAGAGAAAGGGAGTGTTAGAGAGGGACGGAAAGAGAGATAGACAGACACCTGCATCACTGCTTCACCACTCTTGAAGCTTTCCCCTTGCAAAGTGAGAACCGGGGGATTGAACCCAGTTCCTTGTGCATGGTACTATGAGCACTTAACCAGATGCACCACCACCCAGCCCCTGTTTATTTGTTTATTTTTTGTCTTTAATTAAGTTTAGGGATGTGAGGGACCTTCAGTATTAGGGAGGGTGCCTATTTGGCCATGCATGAGACCCAGGTTCAAGCCAGGTCTCACCCACTCCGGGGAAAACTTTGGTTCTGTGGCGTCTCCCCCACAGCTCCTGTTGATTACTTATTCTCTACTGTATGCATTTTAATGATTATAATAGTTCATTTTACACATTATTGTCATTGAATTCTTTCTGACCTTTTACTGTCTTTTTCTTCCAGATTTTGCAAGTCTTCCTAACTATGCATTTTTTCAGACACATCAAGAGTAGAGTATGTGCAAAAACGTGATGATTGTATTTTACCTATCCAGAAGAACTCAATTTTTTCTTAAAATACTCTCATAGTATTAATTCCTCATAAATAAGTTTAGAATTGCATTAATTAAGCTGAAGACTTACTTATCCAAGACACTGATTATATATAACATAAAATTATTAAACAGTAATAGATTGCCCCGTGAAATTGTTATTGATTTTTTTGTTTGCAAATGTCAAATTTTGCATCCCAGAAGTTTACAAGCATTTCTGAATTTAAAAGATGTCATAAACATGGAATTCAAAATGTGGTGATATACTGCCATACATTTCAAATTTTTTATGAACAGAAAGTAGCGATGTGATGTTCAGAAACTACTAATTAAGGAGGTAATTACCACGCGGCTTGCGTTTGGACATCCTAGGGGGAAAAACTGATTTGTTGGAAATTTTAAAAAATATGGAGGACTATGAGATAAGTCTGTTGACACACACTTTGATGCCTCAGGCTCAGAAGTCTCAGGGCAATCCCTGACACCACCATAAGCCTAAGAAGTGCTTTGATAAAAACAAACCTCTTCATAACACCTCTAACTAAATTAATCATTTGTTCTCTTGATGATACTTGCTAATGTATTCTATAAAGTGTTAGAGATTTGGATACATCTAGGTGGAAATAATGAAATGAATCTTGGCTGTAGCAAAAAAAAAAAATCGTCAATTCTAAATGATTACTGAATCCCCATACTCCTTAATCACACCTCATTTTGTTTGGACTGTGATCATTAAGTGTATGTACAGTTCTATGAAGAATATGAAAATAATATAGCTCATCAATTTTCCTAACAATACTGTGAAAATAAAAAAAAAATTGGGGGGGTCAGGCGGTAGCGCAGCGGGTTAAGCGCAGATGGCGCAAAGTGCAAGGACCAGAGTAAGGATCCCACCTGCAGAGGGGTGACTTCACGAGTAGTGAAGCAGGTCTGCAGGTGTCTAACTTTCTCTCCCCCTCTCTGTCTTCCCCTCCCCTCTTGATTTCTCTCTGTCCTATCCAACAACGACGACATCAATAATAATACCACAACAACGATAAGGCAACCAGGCCAACAGAGGGGGAAAATTAGCCTCCAGGAGCAGTGGATTCATAGTGCAGACACAGAGCCTCAGCAAAAACCCTAGAGGCAAAAAAAAAAAGTTTTTTTTTAATAGAAAGGGCTATACAGATGAGACATAGCCTATTTTTAAATATTTATTTATTTATTTATGCCTCCAGAGTTATTGCTGGGGCTCAATGCAGGCACTAGGAATCCACTGATCCTTGTGGCCATTTTTTCCATTTCGTTGGATAAGACAGAGAGAAATTGAGAGGAGAAGGAGAGATAGAGAGGAAGAGAGAAAGATAAACACCTGTAGACCCACTTCACCACTTAAGAAGTGTCACCCCTGCAGGTGGGGAGCCGGAGTTTGAACCCAGATCCTTGAGCAGGTCGACCCCTTGCACTTTGTACTATGTTCACTTAACCAGACGCCTCACTGCCGGCTCCTCATTGGTGTTCCAGTGTTATAAAAAGGTTGTTTTAACCTTGAAGAAATTAAACAACGTTAGATTAACTGAAGATGCTAAATTGTTTTCCTCACTCCTATAAAAGGCTCACTCTCACTTACTAATTCAATCCTATCTCTCTTCATCCATCTGTTCAGTACATTTCAGATTCTGGAGCCATATGGGCTTATTTTAAGTCAGCACACAAGAAAATAGAATAACTATTTTCCTTTAAAATAAGGAAAGTATCTATAAATAGAAACCTCTTCCATTCTTTAAAGAAATTACCATGGCATTTAAAATTCATTTTCAAATCTCTATTTTCTCTAAAGTATGCTAAAAGGATGACACTCAAAGAAAAAAAAAAGTCTTTCTTACTTGAAAACTGAAAGTCAACTTACAAGCAATCAAATAAATATCATTATTTGATGATATGTATTTCATTTTTCACCAAAAGAATTTCTAGGTAGTAGATTACCTGTTTTCAGTTGATATGATTAATTCACAAAGTACATGCACCATTGGCTGTGCCTATCAAATTTGTAAGGAATATTGCCTAGAAGGGGGCTTTCAACTTGAATTAATAATCAAGATTTATTTGCTAAGAAAGAGTTGATCGTGTTACCTTCCTTAATCATTATTATTTTTTTAATTTCTGAGATTGAAAACCATAGAAGGTTCTGAAAAATCAACCTGTATCAGAAGTGAAAAGGTCTTCAGGTGTCTAACCTTCTCTCTGTCTCCCCTCTCTTTTCAACTTCTCTCTGTCCTATCCAATAAAATAATAATAATAATAATAATAAATAACACCAGGAGCAGTGGATTCATAGTGCTGGCATGAATCCCCAACAATAACCTTGGAGGAAAAAGGAAGAAAAAAAAATCTTAACAGTAATGTCTGCTTGACTTCACGCCAATTACAAAATCATATGTAACATAGCTTCAGGTTCCCACATTTTAATTATAGTTCCATACCATGTACACTCTGGGCTTATAATCACTAGAGCCTCAGAAGTTCAGTTCCACACAGCTTTTTGTAACTGATATTGACATCAAGAAAAAATATCTTAAAAGCTTTCTAATCCTATTACTGAATGTGGAAGGGAATTCAAGTAAGCTCACTCTAAAAAAAAAAAAAAAAAACACTTTAATTCTCATATTTGTCTCTCAGCCCCAGTTATGAGCTACAAACATGAGTAATAAATCTAATTTAACTGCTGAAAATGAACCTTATTCAAAAATGTCGGGAGTCGGGCTGTAGTGCAGCGGGTTAAGCGCAGGTGGCGCAAAGCACAAGGACCAGCATAAAGATCCCAGTTCGAACCCCGGCTCCCCACCTGCAGGGGAGTCGCTTCACAGGCGGTGAAGCAGGTCTGCAGGTGTCTATCTTTCTCTCCTCCTCTCTGTCTTCCCCTCCCCTCTCCATTTCTCTCTGTCCTATCCAACAACGACAACAACAATAATAACTACAACAATAAAACAACAAGGGCAACAAAAGGGGAATAAATAAATAAAATAAATATTTAAAAAAAGTCAAAAATGTCCTTCATCAGATTATCTCCTAAAAGTCTCACGCATCCCATCTAGCTCTTCTGGATTTATAGGCTTGCCTTATTAGAGAAAAGACCAAGGGAATGCTTGCTTCTCTTTCTTTAAAAGTCACTGTATTATTAGACTTGATTTGAGATCCAGAGTTTTCCTTGCTTCTACAATTACCTCCAAAATTTTTCTATACCATTATGTTTCTATTCCATCTCAACCCAACTGGTCTAAAACTAATTAATTCAGTGTACTGCTATTCAGTTCTGGCACCAACCACCACAGTTAAAAAAAAAACCCACAAACTGAAGGGTTGCCCCCAAAAAGAGTGCTCTCATTTCAGATTTCAGTGATAACCAGAAGTCTCTCTCATTTCTTTCTTTCTTTCTTTTTTTTTTTTTTTTGGTGGTGGTGTGGGGATTGAACCCGCATCTCTAGAGGCTCAGGCATGAGAGTCTTTGTATTAGCATGATGCTCTCTCTCATATCTGACTGACAATAAATTTTTAAGGTTGCCACAAATCCACCAAGTTTGATGAGTTACTAGAATGACCCATAGAACTCAAGAAAGTGCCTTATTTATTATTAAGGTTTTATTCTGAAGGATAAAAACCATCTGGACTAGTCAAATGAAGTGGCACAGAAGTCTGGGAAGGAATAGAGAGGTTCCATGTCTTCTCCCAGCAAAATGAAGATTTTCACCTCCTGCTCCCTAGCACATCAATGGGTTTACCAAACAGGACCTGCTACCTAGTTTCAGTGCAGAATTCTTGTTATGGTTTCATGGTGTACATATGATTATCACTGTTCACAGAACTGAACTCAATGTTTAGCTACCCAACCCTTTCAGGTGGTTAGGACTCTGATATCCTGTAGCTTAAATTTCCAACCCTTTTATCAAGTGACTGTCCTTTAAAGTGTTGCCTACAGAGTCCTAAACCAACTAAAGACCAGCATATATAGACTATGAGAACCGACTTAATGACACAACTCCAAGGAACCAGACACAAAAGGCTTTAACTTCTTTAAGATAACAGCAATCATGCTGTTCTTATCACAAGTCAACAGATGTTTGTTTATCAGCAAACAGATAGAATATATAGGCATGCTGCATGTTAATTTAACACAGACAGCGTATAACATTTACTCCTAACTGTTGGCTAGCAGTCTGTGTAAGTCCAAGTGCCTTGGTTCACAACTCTATTCTCTAACTAGTTGGCTACTTCTTAAGCCAGTTGTCACTTAAATTCAGTACCTAAATGTTGTCATTTATAAATGATGACAACAAATATCTGTGCTATTGCTAGTTCTTTGTTACTTATTTTAGTCCCTACAAGTTTCTATACTCTTAATGACATCAATCTTATTTTATTTGCCTTCACATATTTCCTGCTTTGCTGTATATGTGTCTGTGTGCAGGCATGCGTGTGTGTGCATACCAGTGCTTAACTGTTCCAAACTGCCTTTTTCATATTAAAGGAGATACAGAGATACACAGAGATGAGAGAAAGAGAATGGTACCACAGCAGTGAAGCTTACTCCAGTGCAGTGGTGGCTGGGTTTGAAGCTAGATTGGGGTCATAGGAAGCAAGAACCTTCCTAGGTGAGTTATCTTACTTGCTGGCCTTGTTTTTGTTTTGCTTCGTTTTGTTTTTTCACTATTTCTGCCTCTAGGTTGATATTATTCCTTCCTGAATTTCTTACACCATTACTCCCTTTCTATCTGATTATATCCTGCTTCAACTGCATTTCAGAAATTTTGGTCATCAACTACAGTGTAGAGCTAATAACTCACAGATGTTTGCTGAGCACAGAGCTGCCACTTCTTAACCAGGAGCAATTCACTGTGAGAGTAACAGCCATCTGGGAGAATTCATCAACTGATGTATCTCTATTTCAAAGAGCAACGTGGAAAACAGGAAAAAGTTTTATCATGACCCAAATATCTTTCTAATTAGAGCTGCCAATATGCAGAAAAGATTATTTTTTACCTTGGGCATCTGATTTCTCATACTAAAGCTTGCAAAATCATCCCAAAGATGAATTAGTCTATAATTGCCTGAAACCTCAATAGCTTGAAACTAGGATTCACAGTTCTCTTTTGGCATATATTTACAAAGACGCTTGATTTTAAATATGCAGTTCGTTTGTCTATATAGACATTTCCTGACCCACATTCTTTCTTCTATATTACTTCCTCAGCTGGGGAGGAGCTACTACTTTGGCAGCACATCCACTGGTGCCAGCCCTTTGCGATTTTAATTGTCTATTCAGAAGCAATTACAACCCTCAAACTAGCTTTTGATAAATTTCAGTACTCATTCAAATGACTTCAGCATTCTGTTACTTCACTGGATCAGTTATAGACACTCTTGAATTTTTTTTTTTTAAATCGATTGTAGACTCACATGGAAAATTAGCCATATTCCAGACTTTACTGAATTTTCTCTCTTGTTTGAGAAACTTTTTCCCCCCTTCCTTTCTTGGTCTGTCACTTCATGCAACTTTACCACCTGGACCAACTTTTTCAGGTAGAGAAAGGTTAAGAGAGAGGAAAGAGACGTCATAGCTCTGGGGCTTCCCATGTGGTGAGCTAGGGCTCAACCTGGCAAGACAGTTGCCTCGCCAGATCAGCTACCTCTCCAGCCCAAAAACTATCTCTTTAGAGAAGAAAAGTTCTCTCTGAAGCAAGTTTCATGGTTCTTGTCCAGAGTAGCAATTGTATGCCATTCTTTAAACATTTGTTTTGGAAAAAAGTTCCAGTTTCTTTGATCTCTTGACTTTTGCATTATGTGTTCACTAATCTCAGACATTGTCTTCTTGTCCATTTGTTTCCCAAAGAGATACAATATTATAACTTCACTGGAGTTGAAGTGTACTCTGAGGAGTGTTAGAATCGGTTAGCTTGCCTTCTCATAAGCTAAATAATTTATCCATACTATCCCCCATGTAATTCTATTTCTACACTCCATGTCTTTTAGAACTTTTTTAAATGAGTTGGTTTTGGGGGGAACAGGTGGTGACACACCTGGGTTGAGTATACACATTACAGTGTGCAAGGACCTGGGTTCAAGCCTCTGGTCCCTACCTGCAGGGGGAAAACATCACAAGAGATGAAGCAGTGCTACAGGTCTCTCCCTTTCCTTCTTGTTCTCCCTCTCCCCCTCCCCATTCCTTCTCAAATTCTCTGTCTCTAGCCTAAATATATAAATAAATAATAAAAAATTAATTTTCAAGACACTATGCAGGCTCGCTCTGGGTCTGCCCGTCTCCCTGGCTGTTGGGAGATGGAGGTCAAAAGTGGCCCCCAGGGGTCCTGGTGTAGCTCAGTGTGTCGAGAGCAAAGTGCACAGAGAGACAGGACAGTCAGCTCTGGAAAAAGTCTCGGAGGACAATTCGTATATTGAAAGAAAAAGCAGGTAGATATAGGCCATAACTCGAGGGGAAGGTTTGGGGTATCCATTAACCCAAACACAGAGCAACACAATGCATAGTTACATTCTGACCAACAGACTGTCTGATCATAAACTTTACAATTTTCTGGAGGTCAGTTGCAGGAACTTTAGGGCAGCAGGAGAGAGGAAAAGCTGAGCAATTGGGATGTTTGCTGGGTTGTATTTTTTTTATTTCTTTATTGGGGAATTAATGTCTTACATTCAACAGTAAATATAATAGTTTGTACATGCATAGTATTTCCCAGTTTTCCATAAAACAATACAACCCCCACTAGGTCCTCTGTCATCCTTCTTGGACCTGTATTCTCTTCCCTACCCACCCCAGAGTCTTTCACTTTGGTGCAATAAACCAATTCCAGTTCAGGTTCTACTTGTGTTTTATCGTCTAATTTTGTTTTTCAACTTCTCCCTGAGAGTGAGATCATCCCATATTCATCCTTCTGTTTCTGACTTATTTCACTTAACATGAATTTTTCAAGGTCCATCCAAGATCGGCTGAAAATGGTGAAGTCACCATTTTTTAGTAGTATTCCATTGTATATATATACCACAACTTGCTCAGCCACTCATCTGCTGTTGGACACCTGAGTTGCTTCCAGGTTTTGGCTATTACAAATTGTGCTGCCAAAAACATATGTGTACACAGATCTTTTTGGATGGGTGTGTTGGGTTCCTTAGGATATATCCCCAGGAGAGGAATTGCAGGATCATAGGGTAGGTCCATTTCTAGCCTTCTGAGTTCTCCATAGAGATTGGACCAATGTATATTCCCAGCAGCAGTGCAGGAGGGTTCCTTTGACCCCACAACCTCTCCGTTTGCAGGGATTTTTAAGTTAACACGTAATCCATGGCTTTTAATTAAAGAAGGAAAGTGGGGGAGGTGGCATGTGTTGAAAGGCACCCACGACTGGGTGTCCAGCTGTCATAAATTTCAGAGACTGAGGGAACCAGCCCTTGTCTCAACCTGAAGGGAGAGTTGGGGGTCAACCCACTCAGACCTCATGGAAACAATGGCCTGGACTTTCTGGGACAGTGGGCCCATTCTCCAACAACATTACATATTTGTGCCCAGCCATTTTGTGAAACAATTCTTTAATACATCTTTCCACTCACACCTTCTGAGACTACATGCATTCTATCATTTTCTACACTGTGCTTTTTTATTTTGAGAGTGAATTTCGTTGTTCTTGCTGCTCACTTTCCCTCCAGACAACTATTATCATCTCCACAATCTAGACCACCATACAAGGAGGTTAGTCAGGAATTAGAGCAGATTTATTGTACAGAATACTAGAAACTTTGAATAAACAAAATTTGTTCATTGCTCCAAAGGAAGGCTGGTTCTGTAATGAGTGCAGCCTAGAATGTTCCCAGCTATGACCATGGACTGTGAACACAGACTGACAGGAACTCGGATGTTGTACAGGCTCCTATGCTAACTATGAATAGATATGGGCCCTGGGTCAGATTGATGGGGTAAATAGTTAGTTGTATTTAAATATTTTTTTCAAGCTTGGGAGCTACTCTCTGATCCAGCTTTCTAGTCCTGTTCTCAACTCTGACACCATCTTCCCAGACAATATGTTTAGTCCACCTGCAGGTCAGCTATGGAGCTCCAGCAAAAATTACCATAGTCATGGACCCCTAGGAAAATACCTAAAGTAGACTTCCTAGCTTCTTTCCACCCTAAAATCCCTATTCCCATCTACTCTTACTTTTGGTTCTACTTTTGCTCCACTCTTACTTTTGGTTCCAGTTCATTAAACATTTTTGTCCTGATTTATACCTTACCACCTTTCTGCCACCAAGTTGCAGATGCTACCATGATTCCACCCTGACTCACCTGGGCTGATGACCTCACAAATGTGTCCTAATCTCACCTCTCCAGAGCCCAACCCCACTAGGGAAAAATAGAAACAGGCTGGGGGTATGGATTGACCTCTCAACATACATTTTCAGTGGAGAAGCAATTACAGAAGCCAGACCTTCCACCTTATGCACCCCATAAAGAATTTTGGTCCATATTCCCAGAGGGTAAATGTTAGGGGAAGATGATGTAGAGGGCTCTGAACCATCAGGACCATAGAAAAAATGGCCACATATATCTAAGTCTAAATAGATAGTTTTAGAAATAATAGTCAATCCATATCTTGGGAGAACTAATGCAAATTCCAATGGAAGGAATGGGGACACAGAATTCTGGTGATGGGAAAGGAGACTTCTCAGAATTCTGAAAAGGACCTACCTGGCAAGAGATACACCAACTCCTTGTCCCATCACAACTGACTGAAGTGTTATTATGGGGCACGTTTTTTTGTAAAACTTTCAGTTTTTACATTTTTACTAAAAAAAAAAAAAGTTTTATTAAAAAAACAACATAAGAGCTATATTTAGGAATGAAGAAGGTTGAAATGAGCAGGTTAACTTCTCTAAGGTCTTAAAGCTGACAATGAAAGAGAGTCAGCATTCCAACATCATCGGACTGATTTTAGAAGCCCAGTCATAGCCACTTTTCAACTGCTCAAGACTGAAATTTTAAATGTTTTTGCTAATTCTTACCAGAAACTCATTTATGAGGACAAGCAGTTATCTCTGTCTCCAGATACTTTAGACATATACTGCACCAAGTGGACTGTGACTTGGGAATTCTGGCTGTATTGGCATTCAAGACTTACCACGCTTGCCACCGAGCCACATAAATAAATCAATATATAAATAGCCTGTGTGTCTTAGTGTTTACCAAACTAAACTAAAAAGATCACGTTTGAAAATAAGTCTTACATTTACATAACGCTATTCTACAGATGTGCTCTTCTGGTTTTATAGGATTTGAGCTGCTCTATAAACTCCAAAAAAAAAAAAAAAAAAGATTTTTCTCTGGAAATGCTTTCCCTTTCTTTAAATGAACAAATCAATTATTAGTATATAGCCAATCTTGTTCATAATTGTTTTGGTAACAAGGAACCAGCATCTTTTCATATAGAGCAATGGAATGGTTCATAACCCATGTACTAAATACAAATATCAACATGATGCCAACAGAAAAGTAAAGCGACCCTCTCTGTTTTACTAATTTTAACTTTACATTATGAATTGCATGAAAGCTATAAAAGATACCAGTCTATGCTACCATACTCTCGCTCCAGTTTTTTTTTTAATTGATTTAATAATGATCGACAAGACTGTCGGATAAAAGGGTTATAATTCCATACAATTCCCACTACCAGAGTTCCATATCCCATCCCTTCCATTGGAAGTTTTCCTATTCTTTATCCCTCTGGGAGCATGGACCCAGAATCATTATGGGGGGGGGGGAGGTGGAAGGTCTGGCTTCTGTAATTGCTTCTCCACTAGACATGGGCATTGGCAGGTCAATCCATACTCCCAGCCTTTCCCTAGTGGAGCAGGGCTCTGGAGAGGTGGGGTTCCAGGACACATTGTGAGGTCGTCTGCTCAGAGAAGTCAGGTTGGTGTCATGGTGGCATCTGCAACTTGGTGGTTGAAAAGCATTAAGATATAAAGCAGAACAAATTGTTTAATAATCAGGAACCTAAAGGCAAGAATATAGAAGATGAGGGGGTCAGGCGGTGGCATAGTGGGTTAAGCGCATGTGGCGCAAAGCGCAGGAACCGGTGTAAGGATCCCGGTTCGAGCCCCCGGCTCCCCACCTGCAGGGGAGTCGCTTCACAGGTGGTGAAGCAGGTCTGCAGGTGTCTATCTTTCTCTCCCCCTCTCTGTCTTCCCCTCCTCCTCCTCTCTCCATTTCTCTCTGTCCTATCCAACAACAAATTGCGTCAACAAGGGCAATAATAATAACCACAACGAAGCTACAACAAGGGCAACAAAAGGGGGAAAAAAAATGGCCTCCAGGAGCGGTGGATTCATGGTGCAGGCACCGAGCCCAGCAATAACCCTGGAGGAGGAAAAAAAAAAAAAAAGAATATAGATGAGATTTGGGGTCTCCATTTTGGAAAAAGCTAGTAGGTCTATTTTAGGTATATTTCCAAGAGGCCCATGACTTAACTAATTTTTGCCTGAGCCCAACAGCTTACATTCAAGTGGGCTAAAGTTATTGTCTGTGGAGATGGTGTCAGAGTTGGAAGTAGTACTAGAAAGCTGGATCAGGGAAGAGAGTAGCTCTCTCTAGTTTTATCAGTTCCTTTCTTCCTCAAATTGGCATAGAAACACACTAAACTATTCCACTTGTCTGGATCAACATTTCTGTCTTATTTTGCTTAAATCTAACTCACTGTTGCAGGTCAGCAGAGTCACATAAGCTCTGTCACATGATTTTTTGGTTGCTACGGACAACACTACAGATGGCTACAGCAATCAGTTGTGTATCACATGTTACACACAAACACATGATGGCCTGAAACAGCTTAAATTCTTACAGGGCGACCTGCTTCTCAATCCCCGGGCTTTATACACCATGTGATCCCTTCAATATCTGAACTGAACCCAATTAAAGAAAAGCATTTCTCCTCCATTATTATGAAGTCAATCAGTAGACTTTGTGACAGGACTAAATCTTATTTCAAAGGTAATAAGAAATGTCAAAATACACGCAAAGGATATGTGTACAAAAAGGATATGGTCATGTTTATAATACATTTTATTTTCTGTTTCTGTATCAACTTGCTCATACTTCCTTCTGATTCCTTCCTTCTGACTTTTACTTCACACTTGAGGACCTCACATATCCCTTTAAAATATGACTTAAGGTTCAGAAACAGATCTGTAAATATGTAATTGCAAAGTAGATTAAATTTATCATAGAAATACATAAACTCATAATGGCACAAAACATTATTAGATATTAAGGGGAGTTAGATTAAAAACATTCTTTCATGAATTAGTGCTGGCTTTATCTGAATTGTGTTCTTTGTGGATAGTCACCAATCATTTTGGTGAACCAAACTGAACAGATTCTCTTGGAAAAATCTGAAGTATAATTTTCACACAGTGAAAGTTGAATATCAAGGTCTCATTGGACAAAGAAAATGGAAAATCTAAAGCCATTATTTAGCTAATTCAAATGAGAGTGATGGTGCATTTTTCCTAATCTAATTCACTAGGACATTACTCAGTTTCACATTGTTACAGCAGATATGAATTAATAATGCTATTTAAAAATTGAATCATTTAAAGTCTCTAAGTAGTTGGAGACTCAAAAACAATGTTGACACTGGGAGCCATAAATCTTAGATATTATCCCTGTGTCTTCCATTTTTCGATGAGGTCAAAAGATGAATGTAAATCTAAAATTAAAATCTTGGAGCCAGGTAGTGGCACACCTGATTGAGCACACGTTATAGTGCGCAAGGGCCCAGGTTTGAGCCCCCAGGCCTGACCTGCAGGGGGAAGGCTTGCGAGTGGTGAAGCAGTGCTGCAGGTGTCTCTGTTTCCCTCTCTATCACCCCTTCCCTCTCAATTTCTGAAAGTCTCTATCCAATAAATTAATAAATAAAGATAATTCAAAAATTTTAAATTAAAATATGAATCCCTGCTCCCCCCATAGATGGTTACTAGGATGCTGGACTTTGCTTAAACCCTCTGAGTCCCAGTTTATGCAAAATAAGAAAATCAACATATGATTTGAAACATTGATTTCTAAATACTAGTCTTTCATATTAATATGTTGCTTTCCATAGTGACTTATACTCTTTTAGGGACTTTGTAAATGGTGAGCATTCAGAAAAAAAAAAAAAAGAGATTATCTCTAAATGGAAATACAGAGTATCTCTAGATGGAATTAACAA